>NC_135723.1:13975002-14069233 GCF_964656455.1 Halichoerus grypus | reverse complement strand
GAGCCTGCTTGGGATTCTCTCTCTCCCCCTCCCCTTGCCCTTCCCCCATCTCTCTCAAAAAAATAAAATAAAATAAAATCAATAATTAAAAGCCTTTCAAAGGCCTAGATGTGTTCACTGGTGAATTATATCAAAAATTTACAGGAGAAACTATGTCAATTCTCTACAGTCTCTTTCAGAGGATAGAAGCAGAGGGAATACTTCCTAACTCATTCTATGAGGCCAGCATTGCTCTAAAACCAAATGAGACAAAAACATTATAAGAAAACTACAGACCAATATCTCTCATGAACACAAATTCAAAAATCCTCCACAAAATATTAACAAATTGAATAAAAAAATGTATAAAAACATTATAGACCATGACCAAGTGGGATTTATCTCAGCTTTGCAAGACTGGTTAATATTCAAGAATCAATTAATGTAATCCATCAAATCAACAGACTAAAAAAGAAAAAATCACATGATCATATGAATAGATACAGAAATACCCACTCATGATGAAAAGTCTTGGTAAGCTAGAAATAGAGGGAACCTTCTCAAGTTGATAAAGACTATATACAAAAAACCTGCAGCTAACATAATACTCAACAAGGAGAAACTCAAAGCTTTCCCACTAAGACCAAGTGCAAGACAAAGATGTCCCCTCTCAACACTTTGTTTCAACACCATTTTGGAAGTCCTCGCTAATGCAACAAGGCAAAAAAAAAAAAAAAAAAAAAAGGAAATAAAAATATACAGATTGAGAAGGAAGACATAAAACTGTCTTTGTTCACAGTTGACATGATTGTCTATGTAGAAAATTTTAAAGACTTGATCAAAACCTTCTGGAACTATTAAGCGATTATGGCAAGTTTGCAGGACACAAAGTTAGTATACAAACACTGATTGCTTCCCTATATACCAGCAATGAACAAGTAGAATTTGACATGAAAAACACAATACAGTTTACATTAGCATCCCCCAAATTGAAATACTTTTATATAAATATAACAAAATATGTACAAGATTTATATGAGGAAACTATAAAACGCTGATGAATAAAATAAAAAAGAACCAAATAAGTGAAGAGACATTCCATGTTCATAGGTTGGAAGACTCAATGTTGTCAAGATGTCACTTCTTCCCAACTTGGTCTATAGCTTCCAGGCAATCCCAATCAAAATTCCAGCTAGTTATTTCATAGATATCAACAATCTGATTCTAAAGTTTATAGAAGGGGGAGGCAAAACACCCAGAATAGCCAATACGATATTGAAGGAGAAGAGCAAAGTTGGAAAACTGATGGTACACAACTTCAAGACTTATTATAAAACTATAGTAATCAAAACAAGGTGGAATTGGTGAAAGAATAGACAAATAGATCAATGGGACAAATAGAGAACCCAGAAATAGACCCACATCAATATAGTCAACCAATCTTTGACAAAAGAACAAAGGCAATACAATGGAGCAAAGATAGTCTCTTCGACAAATGATGCTGGAACAACTAGGCAGATATCCACATGCAAAAAAAAAAAAAAAAAGGAATCTAGACACAGACCTTACACACTTCACAAAAATTAACTCAAAATGGATCATAGACCTCAATGTAAAATGCAAAAATATAAAACTCCTAGGAGATGATATAGGAGAAAACCTGGATGACTTTGGGTATGGTAATGCCTTTTTGATAGAACACCAAAGACATGATCCATGAAAGAAATTGAGGGTAAGTTAGATTTTATTAAAACGTAAAACTTACGCTCTTGAAAAGACAATGTCAAGAGAATGAGAAGACAAAACACAGATTGGGGGAAAATACTTGCCAAAGACTTACCTGATAAAGGACTCTTACCCAAAATATGCAAAGAACTCTTCAAACTCAACAGTAAGAAAACAAAACAACAACAACAATTAAAACATGGGCCAAAGACCTTAACAGACACCTCACCAAAAAAGATATACAAATAGCAAACAAGCATATGAAAAGATGCTCCACATCACATGTCATCAGGGAAATGCAAATTAAAGCAACAATGACATACACCATTACACACCTATTAGAATGTCCGAAATCTGGAACACTGACAATACCAAATGCTGGCAAGGATGTGCCTTATGTTGCTGATGGGAATGCTAAAGGGTACAAGCCACTTTAGAAGACAGTTTGTCGGTTTTTTACAAAACAAAACATACTCTTACTATACAACCTAGGAATCGTGCTCCTTGGTATTTATCCAAAAAAGTTGAAAACACATGTCCACACAAAAACCTGCATACAGACCTGTTTATAGCAGCTTTATTTACAATTGGCAAAACTTGGAGGCAAACAAGATGTCTTTCAGTAGATGAATAAATAAATAAACTGTATGCCCGGTTTATTTACTGTATATAAATGAAATGTATTCTAGACAACAGGATATTATTCAGCACTAAAAAGAAATGAGCTATCAATAAATGAAAAGACATGGGGCACCTGGGTGGCTCAGTCGTTAAGCGTCTGCCTTCAGCTCAGGTCATGATCCCAGCGTCCTGGGATCGAGCCCCGCATCGGGCTCCCTGCTCCGCAGGAAGCCTGCTTCTCTCTCTCCCGCTCCCCCTGCTTGTGTTTCCTCTCTCGCTGTGTCTCTCCCTGTCAAATAAATAAATAAAATCTTTAAAAAAAAAAAAAAGAAAAGACATGGAACAAAGTGAAGTGCATATTACTAAGTGAAAGAAACCAATCTGAAAAGTTTACATACTGTATGATTCGAACTAAATGACATTCTGGAAAAGGCAAAACTATGGAGACAGTAAATTGATCGGTGATTGCCAGGGGTGAGGAGCTGGGGGTGGCCAAGAGGGGGTTAGAATAGATAGGAAGAGCACAGAGGATTTTTAGAGCAGTGAATATATTCTGATGATACCAAAATGTTGAATGTATGTCATTATATATTTGTCCAATCCCACAGAATGAACATCAAGAGTGAACTGTAATATAAACTACGGACTTTGGGTGATAATGATGTGTCAGTGTAGGTTCATCAATTATAACAAATGTACCACTCTTGGTGGTGGGGGGGAGTTGATAGTTGGGGAGGTTATGCATGCAGGGCATATATGGGAAATCTTTCTCTCAACTTTATTGTGAACCTAAAACTGCTCTAAAAAAAAGTCTTTCTGGATGGGGACACCTGGGTGGCTTAGTCAGTTAAGCGTCCAACTCTTGATTTTGGCTCAGGTCATGATATCAGAGTCGTGAGATCGAGCTCAAGGTCATGAGATCAAGCCTCGCCTCGGTCTCTGCGCTCAGGGAGAAGTCAGCTTGAGGATTCTCTCTCTCTTCCTCTGCCCCTCCCCTCAGTCAAGCTCTCTCTCTTTCTCTCTCTCTAAAATAAGTAAGTAAATCTTTTTAAAAAGTCTTTTTTTTTAAGAAAATGTCACTTTCTGTACAATTATAGAGAACATAGAGTAGTATCTTACCCATAGTGAGGGTGGAAAATCCCAGTGGTTACTCTTTCCATGGTAATTTCCCATAAACGATCATCACTTTATGTATGTTAATACTTCACATTTATGGATTTCTAAAGGGAATGGTGAAGATTAACTTCTTTGTAAAAAGAAAAAGGTAATATGTAAGTGATCTATCAAATATAACTCAGTAATGTATGGAAAGAGAAGAGACTCCAGAAGGATTTTTTATCTTATGTCCATTGCAATAATTTTGGGAAATATTTTTCCAGATTTTCCACATAGGAATACCTATATGTGCATTTTAAACATAATTTGGATTGTAATCTACAATTCTGTGGCACAGTTTTTTAATGTATTAATATATCAAAAATGTAATTCCACATAAATAAATATAGGGCTACAGAACTGTTGCTGCTTGGATAGTCTTCTATTAAGTTGATTAGCATAATTTATGTAGCCAATCCCTTACTTTTGAATATGTAGATTGCTTTCAATTTTCACTATTATAAACAATATTGTGATAAACGTTGTTTCTTTTGAGCATTTGTCCACTTTATAAACATTTCCTTAGAAATCTGTGTAGAAATGGAATGGCTTGGTGAGAGGTCCCTTGAAGTTGTTATAAAAGTTCTTTGGAAATATCAAGAAATGCCTAAAAAAACAATTTTTTGAATACTCTAAGGTGGTAATTTTGAATAATTTATGAAGTCCTTTATTCATCCTTCAGATTTCCTATTTTATGTCTTACTAAGAAATATTTCAAAGACCATCTGTTTGGATTTTCCCCAGACATAGACTGCTTATGTGCAATCCACTTACTGAACTTCTTTCATATTTTTGACAGAAAAGCACAAAACTAATTTTTTAACTTAAAGCATGAATTCAATCTGTTCAGAATCCAGGTGTTTAGCTGTGCCAAGGAAATGTATTATTTTATAGAGAATCTTTCATTTTCAATCAAAATTTTGAAACAAAATACTTAAACACATCCTGCCATTGGATCCAAATACCATTTGTGAAACAAGGTCCATTTTTCAGCAAGAATCCAATTTCAAGGTAAGTTTGTGGAGCAAGACCCTTTCTCTACCATATATCTCGCATCCTTCAAACACAAAGACACTAAACGTTGAAAAAGAAGAGGAAGACAAGAGAAAAAAGGAGGAGGAGGAAGGTTCTACTGTCCCAGGTGAAAGTAATGGCAGTCCACGACCAAAATGTAACATACTGTAACATAATGTAACATAACCGGCATATTAATTCATTGAAACTTAACAATCCCTTGTTTAGCGTGAAACATGTTAAATAGTAACATGTTTCTTAGCTAGAAAACTAATCCACAATACTGCTGAATCTGTACGTTATGAACAATAGAAAACACTACTGTTGCAGTCCCAGTAATTAAATTAAAAAAAACACAGTATGTCGGTTTAATAGTTTTGTATTTACTTTAAATAATTGGCTCATGAAGAAAACCAAACTTAATCACCGCAGGGGTTTTTTTTGTTTTTGTTTTTGTTTATCTCACTGTGTTTCTGCAGTACTCTGGTCATTTACTGGAATGTGATAAACAAGGAGTTTATCCACCATTTCCAGCATTGTTATCACAGGACAGCGCAGCCTTAGCTACCAGCCCCTGACCCAGAAATGAAGTTTAGGGTCTTTTGATTGTCACTTTAAGGAGAGGAATGAGTTTAAGCACCACTACGGAAATCCCCTCAAAAAGAGACCGTACCAAGGAAAATACAAGGAGGAAGGAGGTTCACAAAATGAAAGTGTAAGATCACATTGCCCGCTAAAGAGAAGCCAGACCTGCGTCTTTGGGTAATCCCTGTTAGATTTTCGTGTGTTATTTCCAGCTGGTTTGACAACTACTGGAGAAAAATAGTTGTCTTGGTCCTCACTATACATGGCAGCACCAACACCCAAGGGCTGACATCCCTAGCTGATATTTCATGAACTTCTTCTCTGACATGTAAACGCCTAGAAGGTAATAGAGGAACCCCACCACGAACAACCCCAGCTCCCTACCAATGCCTCCCAAGGCCACCTGAAGTGCTCTCCCTCTGTGCCTGTCCCTCACTCCGGTTCCTGCAGATCCTACTTCAAACTGGGATGTTCTGGCCTTGCTCTTCCCATAAACCAGCTCCTACCCCTTTTCCCTTATCCCATGCTGCAGACCCTGCCCCTCTTCTTTTCATTGTGCTTCAGTGCCTGTCAATGGTGCAGGTGAGTGGAAAGGAGGAAAGGGAAAAGTCTTTACAATAGGATTGGCTGTGGAGAAGAAAACCATGCCCTACCATCAGCTGATACTGATGGCGGGACGGACTCTCTCTACGAAGTCTGACCCTAGTTTTCTCCTATCTTGGGTCCATGTGTTGCAATTGAGAAGTCCTAATGGCAGAAAAAGCCTGTTGTTGTCGTTTTTTTCTTTTTTTCCCTTTTTTTTATTGTGTTAATAACCATACGTTACATCATTAGTTTTTGATGTAGTGTTCCATGATTCATTGTTTGCATATAACACCCAGTGCTCCATGCAGAACGTGCCCTCCTCAATACCCATCACCAGGCTAACCCATCCTCCCACCCCCCTCCCCTCTAGAACCCTCAGTTTGTTTCTCAGAGTCCATCGTCTCTCATGGTTCGTCTATCCCTCCGATTTCCCCACCTTCATTCTTCCCCTCCTGCAATCTTCTTTTTTTTTTTTTAACATATAATGTATTATTTGTTTCAGAGGTACAGGTCTGTGATTCAACAGTCTTACACAATTCACAGCGCTCACCATAGCACAGAAAAAGCCTGTTTTAAGTATCTATGATATGTGCAGTAGACATTTATTGGATTGTCTATCCAGCACCCTTTCCTGGGATTGGCCTCCCTACCACCCCATGCCCCTGGCCCATGGGTGCCTGCAAAGTCCTTATACTTACTGGATTCAATTTATTGATCTTTATCCCTTCCCTGGGACTTTTGGAATTAAGACTGAAAGAGGTCAAACTATTTCCTGATTCTGTGAAATATCCCAGGAATTTTTTGTTGTTGTTGAAACAAGTTCAAATTAGTTTTCTGATGTTTACAGTCAAAAGAGCTCTAACTGATACAAACACACACACACACACACACACACACACACACGGGCTCTCTCTTCTAAGCAATCTTTTATATCGTATCTTCTCTGCTTTTTTTGCTCTAGTAAGATGGCTTTGGTAACCAGGGAACCAGTCTTGATTCTCAGCCCTAATGGATTAAGGGAGGGAATCAGAATAGAGACAGGACCGAATTCCCTGCTCCTTGGATGGTGCACACAATTGCAATTCCCACCTCATCTTGATATATTCCCTCATTTGCAAGAAGGACTATGCTACTGCTCTAATGCTAGTGGAATTTCACCCAGTAACTGATTTTTACCATGCTTTCTTAGCTAGATATCGGATGAGTAATCGCAGATGAACATGGGTATCAGACCAGGAGCCATTTTGAAAGGCAGTTTCAAGTTCAAGAGAAATTATACTATTGAGCCCCTCAAAGATACTGGATGAATTATCTGGTTCAGGAAATAGATCAGCAGGATATTAGTCTTGTGTGTCCATTCTTGGTTGATCTAGAGGTGGGATGATTATGAAGGAGAGAGTGTCAGGGAAATTTTGAGGCCAACCAGGCAGCCAACCAAAAACCTACCTGCAATTGCCACAAGAGTATTCCTACTGTAATAAGCATACTTTGAGTTAAAAGTAACACACCTTTGTCTTGCTTAAGTGCCATGTGGTTGGCAAGAAGATTCCTTCTTGTTGATAGAAAGGAATAAAGTACTGAATAACCAAGACCTAGATGTGCCTTTTTGCTATAAAACCCTTCCTAAATAATAATAGTGTAGTCTACTCTTGGAGAGGTGAATTTCCATCTTCTTTGAGTTCCCATCTTGTAATGCTTGGAAATCTTCCACAAACAAACTAAAATTAATTAACAGGTTTTTCTCTTTCTAATGATCTAAAGTATCGCTAAGTTTGCACTCTGGTCCACAATTTGTAAATATTATCTAAGATACTTCTTTTCTGCTAAACTGCAGAATGGAAGCAAATATTCAGACTCTAACAATGATAGTCTTTGCAAACATGGTGTGATTTCAATGTAATTTCATACCTGGGAAAGGATTCACTGGTGACAGTTATATACTATGCTCCAAGTGCCACAATACTGCAAATGGCCAGAGGATCAATGCCTTTGGTGCATCTACAAACCCAAAGAGTCATTTTATCCCACAATGGTGGCTCTTTTCGGTGTTGCATGTCTTGCATTCCATGAATTGGGCTAGCCTAGTTGAAACTCTTAGAAATCATGCCAGAGTGACTCCCAGATCCATGGGAAATCTGTACTCCCTTACAGATAACAGGCATTTCAATCACAAAACCCTCTCCCTCCCTTAACAGGGTGTGGATTCTTGCAAAGCAAAGGGTCATTGGTTCCTCCCTTGGCACCACCCTCACTTTTGGTGTCAGGAAGCTATGCCTCCCTCCATGCACCAGATATTGGCATGTATAATATTCTAAACCTGGTGACATGTAGCTAATATGGTCAGAGTAAAGTGTGCTTAAATGCTTCTCACATTGTTTATTGCAGGAAGGTTTCTGGGAGGATTTTTATTCAGCCTATTCATAGGATTATACGGGGACGCAGCTTTTTCTGGAGTGTCTAGGAGTTTGTTCCTGAGTCGTTTACCAGATTCTTTCACCCATGAAATATGTCTAAGATCCTTTCAGAAATACTAATAGTATAATATCACTATGTAACTTGTTTTGAAGACTGATCAAAAGGCAGGGTTTTTATTACTCATTTTACACAGATGGCATCCATTCATTTAACAATTAGCATATATTAAGGGTAGACATATGAACCCAAAGATTAGGGGACAGTTCTACCTAAAACTCACTAACTGTAGAGTTAAATTTACAGAGACTCAGATTGATTGCTGCCACCTGATATAGTTATTTACTAAGTTCTTCTCTTTTCCTGTCCTTTTTGAGGCTATATCCTAATCCATCACCTGCTCTCCAATACCTCTTTCCCCTGGGTCTTTTCTCGATGATTGGCATCATTCTACATGCACTTGCCCCGTCACAGAGAGAGATATCTTCCTTCGCTCACAGTGCCAGACCCCAAAAAGTACCAAGTTCTGTTCAACCGTTCTGTGAACATCTCTCCCTGTGCCCTTCTGCCCATCCCCAGTCTGTCTTTCCTAGTTCGCGTCACCATCAACCTTCCCCTAGATTATTATAACACACTTCCACTGGTCTCTCTGCCTCCATTCCTCCCTGTCTACTTCTTTATTCTCATTGCCGCTACAGTGATACTTTAGGAAGGAGACATAATGGGACAGCTCTTCTGCTTCATACCCTTCATTGGCTCTCCATTATTCTTGGGATAAAATCCAGTGGCTTTGTATTCCCCATTTCTCCAGCCCCATACGCCCCTTCTCTTTTGCTCTTTTCTCTGGCTGGATAGAATCATTTGGAATGCCTTGTGTCCCACTCTCTCCAATTCCTGGGCCTTCAGATGGGCCATTTTCTATCTGGAAGAACCTCCCTGTCCCCTGTCCCCTTACCCCACTTCCATACTTGACCGCTGCAGCCCCTGGCTTCAGAACTATCACTCATCGTTATTGCCTTAACAACAGCAATAAAAACTGTGTATTAATAATCTTTTCTCAAGGAAATATGCTTTCTATTTCTAGGATGTACTTTCAGCAAATTTCCTAGAATTTTAGGCAGCTCAAGCTGCCAGTTTATCTATGCCTGGTTATCATGAAACTCTAAATCTTTCACAGACATAGAGTGGTGCTTCTGTCCTAGGAAAGTGAATGAGGGATCCTTGCAAACTAGAGCTGTTTCAAGCCACTAGGTTATTATTCCATAAACGTATGACTATTTACTTTCACTCTGAGTTGAGTAAGTTTCTTTCAGTGGCTAATATTGCCTACAATAACTTTCCCCGCCCTTCCAGGCTATCACTTGATGATGAAAACAACTTGATATTTTACTTTATATCTTCCACCCAGGAAGCTATAAAATAACTTCTAAAATAACTCAGCTCTCAAAACAACCTCTGACTCTTGGAACCTTAGCTTAGTTTTCTTGAATTTTTTTTTTAGATTGTATTTATTTATTTGAGAGAGAGCGAGAGAGCACAAGTCGGGGGGGGGGGGTAGGAGAGAGGCAGAGGGAGGAGCAGACTCCCTGCCAAGCAGGGAGCCAGAAGCGGGGCTCGATCCTAGGACCCCAGGATCATGACCTGAGCCGAAAGCAGATGCTTAACCAATTGAGTCACCCAGGCGCCCCAGTTTTCTTGAATCTTTGCAGATGGTTGTTCTGGCTCTATTTGCTGAGTTTACAGTACCAAGTCTGGAACACTCAAACTGTGGGCACGTATTGCTAGGCCAATAGGAATTGTTTTCGCTTTATCACTCTCATGGCTCAAGCCTTTAGAAACATACTGGCATAAAGTCATTAAATACGGAAGGCAAATTTTGTTTCTTAATGGGAGAACTTAATCTTTCCAAGTGCTGAGCATGGTTATTTTTCATCTTCCAAAGAGTTAAGAGTGTGCTTGAAAATCTCACTGCTAGGTGGATTCATTCAGTGCATCTTACAGGTTTTTGTTTATTTTGGGTTTTTGTTTGTTTTGTTTTGTTTATTTTGCCTACTGCATCTCACAGTGAGAAACTAGTTTTATATATATATATATATATATACCAAAAAAAGAGAATATATATACACGTACACACTCAATTGAAACAAAGTCTCCAGGACTTCATCAAGATAAAAAGCTTGTGCACAGCGAAGGAAACAGTCAACAAAACAAAGAGGCAACCCACAGAATGGGAGAAGATATTTGCAAATGACACTACAGATAAAGGGCTGGTATCCAAGATCTATAAAGAACTTCTCAAACTCAACACCCAAAAAACAAATAAGTCAAAAAATGGACAGAAGACATGAACAGAAAATTCTCCAAAGAAGATATACACATGGCTCACAGACACATGAAAAAATTCAACATCATTAGCCATCAGGGAAATTCAAATCAAAACCACATTGAGATACCACCTTACACCAGTTAGAACGGCAAAAATTGACAAGACAAGAAACAACAAATGTTGGAGAGGTTATGGAGAAAAGGGAACCCTCTTACACTGTTGGTGGGAATGCAAGTTGGTGCAGCCACCTTGGAAAACAGTGTGGAGGTTCCTCAAAAAGTTAAAAATAGAGCTACCCTATGACCCAGCAATTGCACTCCTGGGTATTTACGCCAAAGATACAGATGTAGTGAAAAGAAGGGCCACATGCACCCCAATGTTCATAGCAGCAATGTCCACAATAGCCAAACTGTGGAAGGAGCCGAGACGCCTTTCAACAGATGAATGGATAAAGAAGATGGGGTCCATATATACAATGGAATATTACTCAGCCATCAGAAAAGATGAATACCCACCATTTGCATCGACATGGATGGAACTGGAGGGGATTACGTTAAGTGAAATAAGTCAAGCAGAGAAAGACAATTATATGGAATAGCATGGAGGACATTAGGAGAAGGAAGGGAAAAATGAAGGGGGAGATGAGCCATGAGAGACTATGGACTATGGGAAACAAACAGGGTTTCGGGGGGCGGGGATGGGTTAGCCCGGTGATGGGTACTAAAGAGGGCACGTATTGCATGGAGCACTGGGTGTTATATGCAAACAATGAATCATGGAACACTACATCAAAAACTAATGATGTACTGTATGGTAACTAACATAACATAATAAAATTAAATTAAAATTAAAAAAAGAAACAAAATTTCTATAAATAATATTGATCCTTGGTATATGTGGTTCACACTGACATCACTGACATTTTTTTATTCTATCCAACACTATGCTATCCTACAATGTTCTATTTACTACCCATTAAGTTGATTTCATTATCTGCAATTGAAAAGCACTGCCTTATAATTTTTGACAATAAGAAAATAACAAGGCAAGTAAGGTTGACTGGAGTAACTCTAGTTTTTTTACTTTCTGGAACATTTCCCCCTCCTTTTGTCCTTTGATCTTTAGGTGATCCGGGTGGAGCTCAATCACAGTGGCTTCTTCACATTTTTGGTCTTTGAGGTGAGCCTGTGACAAAGTTGGGTCAGTTATAACACATTTCCTCCTGGACACATAACCCTCCCATGTAAGGATGTTTAACCCCAGGTGCACTGATCAAAACTTCTTTGCTAGAATGAGTGTGGAAGATGGTCTCTATCTTCTGGGGCTGCCAACTTCAGTGAGGTGGGTCTAGACTGTTGGCAGCCTTCTTTATCTTGCTTGCATGGAGGAAGCCTGATTGAATAGTAGACCCAAGCTCTGCTGAGGGATGACAAGAGAGAGAGAGACAGAGAGAGAGTGCTGTGGAAGCAGCGTGTGAGGGACTGGATCAAGCTGTGAAGAATTTTAAATTTATCTTATATTTCCCAGGTATATGAAACAGTATTGTTTCCTTTTTCTTTAAGCTGTTTTGAATGGAGTTTTCTCACTTGCCCGGTGGAAAAGTCTTGATAGCATGGTTAAGCAGATGGATACAGAGGGCTTAATATTTGTGATGTGAATGCAAAGACCACATGCCTGTGTCCATATTGGAAATATTCATTAAAGCTATCCTCTACCTCCCTTCTATGTCCAGGATAATATATTTTAAGAATATTTTCAGTATTAACTCATATGTCCAGTTCTTCTAGCTCTCATCTTTCCCCCCATTCCCCCACCAGTTCTTCTAGCTCTCGTCTTTCCCCCAGCTTGGCATTCTTTATTCATTTCCTCAGAAAAGGGATGGCACCCAGAAACACAAACTCTGGGCTTTTAGCTTTCTGTCATTTAGGCTTCGGGAGAAGATGAAAGAGGTATGATGAGTAAGACAAAAAGCTTTCTAGCTATAAGACCAGAAAGGAATTCCCAGGGTGAGGCGAGTGACGGATGACGGGGACAGAATGTGAGAGAGAGTTGGGAGAGGCCACCCAGTTCTGCTCCAGTATCTGGTCCCGTGAACAGGGGCCAACACCAGTCCCTGTGGGACTTGCTGGCTCCGTTTCGCAAACAGTCCCTGTGCTGAGGAGTTTTATCAGTCATTCTTGCACGGAGGGTTCATGAGAATCCACAGCAGTTACTACATGGCCTGCTGAGTGTCAGGTAGGAAGACTGCCTTTCTTGGTCCCTATGTACTGATCCCGCTAATGCTGGGGGAGACAACCCCCACCTGGATCTGCCAAAGCCCCCTGAAATGGAGAGTGGGCCTGGATACAGAGAGATATTTGAGGAGAAAGGAAGACCCACTGCATGTGAACTTGGATGAAGCAATTTCTGACCAGCCTGAAATCTTTCCAGAGCTAGCCAGTAATAAAAAAAACAACCTTGACCTGACCCCCAAGCCTCCCATCCCCAACACACACCATTACCTCCACCAGCACCATCACACTTGAATATTTTATGTTGTGCTGAACAGGGAATCAGTCAATCAGTACCAAACTATTTTACACGCTTTTGTTGCATGGCTTCTCAGCGAATGTTAACAAATGTTAAATAAGCCCAGTGCTGGGCACTGATGATATAAAGATGAATAATACAGATTTCCCTATCCTCACGTTGCCCACAGCGTGGGGTTGTGAGGGAGTGCAGAAATGTGTGTAACGGATCCCTTTGAAAGAGTGGATGGAAAAGGGGTCCCTCCTGGCTGGCCTCCCAAGGCCTCTTCCATTCTATCATTTGATTTTTTTTTTTTTTTTGGTCAAAAACTACCCTGCATTGTCACACTTTTCATTTCGGTTTAGCCATCAATATTCAACCTGTTCAATAAAGGAGGTTTCCTCTATTTTGTGAGGGGAGAAATTTGACATTAATTACAGTTTAAAAAGCCCCGAGTAAACAATGCATGAAGAGCCTCTGATGGATCGCGTTCCCCACCTCTACTGATAAACTCTGACGGAAGAGCACGGTGCCACTTCCACGTGAGGCAAGTGCTTTCCACGGGGTCTGGCTCCTAATGACAGCCTTGCCAATGGACGGCCTCCTCCTGTAGAGTTCCACTCGAACGCCGTATCACTTCTCTCCTCTTCACAGAAATAGCCTGCCTTTCCTATTTCCTCTCTTCCTCCCCAGACTCCTTCAATAATTGAGGCCAAGCCAGCACCCGGAGGCCCGGACGCACACCCTTGGGCAGCTCTTGATTAAGAAGCCACCGAGCTCCCACGTCTGAATCCTGAGCTCTGCGCTCCGCTCCATGCCATTAAGTGGTGCTTGAAAGATACTGCTTAAGTCCATGGCTTTGTAATGGTTTTTCTCCCTCTGCTTCTTATCAGTGAGCCTTGCTGAAGAGATACATTCTGAGCTGAGGGGCCTCTTCCAGGGTGGAGAGCCTATCTGCAGGTTTCAAATTAGGAATTAAAAACCGGGCCACCCCCTGCCACGGTAGTCAAAATGGAGCCCAGAAGCTTCCCTGGAGGATGAGGCTGCCCCTCATAAGGAAGCGCACCCCCTTCCTAATACATAAGGGAAAATAATTTTTCAGAAATGGAAGACACACAATTTTGAAAAGATTAGGTGGCATCCCAAAGACCTACACTTTAAGTAGAGCATTCTAATTGGGTGGCTGCATTACAGAATAAGTTAATAACTGAAATGACCACATCTGAGGAACAGGCAAAGCATTTCCCCGAACAATAGTTCTTCTACATTCTTTTCATTCCGTAGGCTCAGAGAAGGTATTTTGATGGGTTGTAAGCCTTTCATGAACCCATGCCCCGGATTTAGAAAAGCTGGAGTCACTGCATGCCAACCTTTCAAAATAAACTCAGTTCACCCCCTCCTAGCTCCCAGCTCCAAAATGAACTTTAAAGGAAAAAATTCAGAAGTCGGGAACTACATGCACTAGGAATTAGAGCCAAAGTTTAACATAACCCTGTCACATTTTGCAATAAATTAGTTAGACGTCCTATTAGATGTGACATATTCCTATTGATTGTCAAGGATTAGATCTTGAACTTAAGTGCCATTGTTGATTTATATTTGCTTTAAAGCAACCCTATAATGGGTTCCCCTCTTTAAGACAATAAAATTAACCCCATTCATGCTCGTCACATGTATGGCAGCAACTTCATCATATTGATATGTTCCAAGGTTGGCATTGGAGGGGACAATTTTCAGTTGGGAAGGACTGGCTGCCCAGGCTTGGCTGCCTCCGTTGGCAGAGACCATTTTTTCCTCACATCAATGCACACATTATTCTCACATTTTTCTTAGAATTCAGGCCAAAGGAAGAAATGACTGGAGACAGGAAGTTTTTGCCTCTGGCCATTCATTAAGGCTCAGTTCCCAATTTTGAATTTCCTATCCTGGAATATGCTTTCCAGTATGACTTACACCGAGGAAGTTTCCTCCTCTGGGGGAAAAGACTTCTCAACTATAAGGGAGTGGGCTTACTTTATCCCCATAGAAGACCATGTTAGCACACATAGTCCAACATCAGGGTAAGAGATAATTTGTTGGTCTTTTCTCTACACGATCACCTATAATAAATAGAATCATAATTACTTACACAAACGTATTTCATTCATATATAGATGCTCCTTGAATTTTCTCAACATCCTGGTGAATAAATCATGATCATGATTTACTTCCTACTCAAAATATTCTACAAACTCCCTTTTAATGACAAGATAAAGTCTAAACTCTTTAGCATGACATTCAGGGCCCTTCAAGCAGTAGAATGAAAAATAAAGGAACAAAGTCTAAGAGCACCACAATGTTTTAGTTGTGACCAATTCCCTTCTAGACTGGTTCTTCAGGGCATGATTGCCTTATAATCCGGTCTCTGCCATTTTCCATCCGTGTGACTTTGGAGAAACAACTCAGTATTTCCATATAAGGACACTGAGTTTCAGATACATTAACTAGTTTCTCCAAGGTTACTTGGATGGAAAATGGCAGAGATGGGATTGGGACCAAGTCAGTTGGTTCCAGAACTGAGCTCCTACGAGTTCCTATCAGTCAAGTCAATGATGGTCACGGTGATTGAGACATAGCAGAAGCTCAGTACAAGCTTATTATTATAAGTCCCTCACCCAGAGGCATCCAGAGCTAAGCACCTGACAATATCTCTGGTAATTGGCATCTCATGTGTCTTGAATTAATGATCAGGTTAATGACTTCCATTTCTCAAATGAGGAAACTGAAACTCAGGGAGTTTAAACAGCCTGCACAGTTCTGGGGATAGAAAGTGGCAAAACCAAGATTAGAACCCAAGTCCTTTGATTCTTAGTCTAATGTTCTTGCCAAGCCACTCACTAATCATGTGTTTAAAATTTATAATTAGAGAGAGGTATAATTGACAATAAAAGAATGAATATTTAAATTTCGTAAGAGAAGAGATTTTTGTGGAGAAAAATTCATCCTACTTCTCTATTGGCAATATTGTCAAAATACCTATTGTTTAAAAGTAACACATTATTGTTCTTTTAAAAGAGAACTTTAAAGTAAAATCTATGCTCTTCTGTAGATGAATAAAATCAGATTTTAGCAGGTAGGCTTGAAAGGGTTAGAAGCACATTTATGATAAATAGAAAGGAAATCTATTTTTATTGACTCAATCCTTAGGATATCAGAATGAAAATATATGTACATGCTTATGTATTATTCTTCTAAGCATTTTTCCTCCCTTCACTGCCCGGGTCATCCTGCTTGAAAATATGAGGGGAAATCTAGGATTTACAGTAGATTTCTTAGCCCTTTATATACACAGCATAGAGGAAAGGCACAACGGATAAAGTGAGACGTGGCCTGAGCAAAAACAAATATATTTGTTAGGTTTTCTGCCCACTGTTCTCTTCAGAAACATACTCATCTAACATTGAAAGTGAATATAGCTTTAAGCTTTAAAAAAAAAAAAAAGAAAAGAGAGGATTTTTCCCTCCCTAGCGTTGAAGCACCCTATTAAAAGCTTGAGAATAAAATTTCCTTCCCTATCAATGTTTTCCTTTTCTAGTAAGCAAATATTGATTTCCCCTCCCCCCGCTTTTGATACAAGAGTCCAAATGACCATGGCCTTTTTGGTTTGCTTCCTTCTTCGTGCATTGATGACTAGCGAGGCAGTGTTTGTAACCAGCCTGCTGCTAGGCAGCCAACAGGGGGCGCTCAGTGCCTATTTGGATGAAGGGGAAAAGAAGATTTGATTCCAAACGATCTTCAGTTTCTTTTTTCTCTACTTTTGATGCAAAAGTCAAGACTATAGTTCTCACACACACAAAGGTTTTGCAAATATGTTCAGAAGCAAAGGGAGGAAATGCATAGGTTAGTGAAGGGGGCCTTGGGGAGATGCAGTATTTATGCACGAGGCACGATTGAGGTTTGGGGGATCGGGTCCCTGAAGGATCTGGGTCATTGATCTATCAATTACACCTGAATTTTCTCAGCTATAATGACTAAGTTTATTGGGTAATTTATCAACAGTTTACTTTGTGTACGTAGAAAGAGAGTGAGTAGCAGAGAAAATACGTTCTAATTTTGCTTTTCCTTGTTACTCTTTAGCACATCATTAAGCATTCAGTCTTGGCTTCGCCATGAATAGAATGCAGAATGGGATCGTGCGTTGCCACTGACAGTTTCTGCCATGAATAAACTTCTTGGCGTTCAAATGGCAAATGGAAATAATAGAGACATTTTGGTATATAACATTTGGAGGACAGCCATACATTATAAGATTAAGGACAAACTGGAGAGGTGTTAGGATTTGAAGTAGTTCTTACCTACTTAGATTCAGATTTGGCTTGAATTTATAAAATCCCTAAAAATAAAAGTACATGTGACATATTCAAATACTGTCTGATCATAATGTTTAAAAGATCAAGCTGAACCTGGGCAGGAGATTAAAAAGAAGTTGCCTGAACACCAGACAAATGCTGACAGAAACAAGTTATTTTGAATCATTTGCCTCTGAAGAGAGATGAAAAAGATCAGAAGTAAAAAGCTCTCATTAGAAGAAAATATAGTATGTGGCAAGCTGCGCAAAATTTATCTGGATATATCATCAAGAAATACCAAAAGTCACAGGTACATACTGAAATATTTTTAAAATAATTAATATTGCTTCCTTTTTATCCAACTAGTAAATAAGGTTTCCTGTAGAATTATTAAAGCCTTTATTTTGATTTACACAGCAAAGACTTCAGGAAGACTGATGGCCTTGCTCATTATTCAACAAAACCACAAGGAAAAATGTGCATCTTGGAAACATACTTTGTTTTCTCTTTCTGGAGCCCAAACAACTTCTAGCTAAAAGACATATTTTGATTAAGATAATATTTTTCCCTAATCAATATTTTTTACCTCTGGGTTATTACTTCCTTGAAGGCTTCTCTGCCTTTTTTTTTCTTTTTCCTTTTTTTCTTTTCTTTCTTTTTTTTTTTTTTTTTTGCTTTCTAAATTAGTCCATGTAGTTTATGAGAAATCATCAGCACTGCCATATACTGCCGGTTACATTAAATCTTTCCCTTAGTATTTACTGCTGGGTGGCAAGGCTTGTCTCTAGCTTTTATGGTTTGGCATCAAATCTTGAAATGTGTATTTTATACTTAATTGGAATGGGGATAGGAGCACAAGAGCAGAATTAACCATTAATGAAATAAGACTCCTCTCAACCAACATTCCCCAGTTTCTAACTTGGTTGGTAAAATGCTTGAATATTTTTTGGTGTGAAACCATGTCCATTGTGGTACAGATCCTTTGTCCATGTGCCTAGGATTATGTACTGTTGAGTAAGGGACAGGTGAGGCTAGGTGGGGAGAGACAGGTAGGGGGGTAAAGTGTCTAGGGTCACCCAGGCTCACAGAAATCCCAGATGTGGAGAAATAGACACGATATTTATAAGAACACCTTGCTTGTTCTTATGATAGTTATAAGTCCACCATGTTTGTTCTTAACAGAGACTGATATTCACAAATCCACCATGATATTGACAAGAAACTTACCAAGTTCCCTGGTCAGTTTCTTACAAAGGAGGGACCATAAATGTCCTCAGTGGCCACCCATCTGGGAGGGCTCTCACTCTAGAGAGCTCCTTTTCTTTCCTTTCTGTTCTCACCTTTACTTAGTAAACTTTCACATCACTTCACCCTTTTGTCCAGGAGATTCATTCTTCAACTCCCTTGAGACAAGAACCCTGCAACACCATTAGACTTGTGTCACATTGCCATCAAAATATCTAAATACTTACTCTGGATTTTTGTACCTTTCTCAGTTGCAGATGGGTGACAAATGGTTTACAGACCAGCACTGGTCTATGGAGCACACTTTGAGGAGCACTGATCTGAGTATGAAGAGGAAAGGGACACATGTCGGCCCTTTCTTCTCTTCAGTGTCCTCTGTTTTCCCAAAGATCTCCACCCCAACCTCACCCCAACACATGGACACACACGCACACACACACGCACAGTGGTTGAAGATCTCAAATTAAGGCTCAGTGAAATGTGCTGCCTTGATATTTGGTAAAATTTGGGGGACCTTAAATGATCTGATCACAAACTCCCCTCCTCACCTTGCTCCCGTGGATAGGGACCTTTCTTAAATAACTTTCCTTATCATAGGACCAAGCACAGTTCTTGCTTACTACTTATGAGTCTCAGTTCTCTGCTAGCATAGGGAATTATGCAAATGAGCCAATCACATGTTCCCATAGGCACCTCATCCTCCTGATACTACAAAGACTGCCTCTCACAGTTCAGTCTGTTCCTGAGTGCAAACTCCATGTGGTCCAGCATGGCACCTGTGGTGTTCCCCTCTCTGGATTGTGAGTGTATGTAAATAATAAACTGCTGTCTGTCTCATCGATCCAGTGTTGGTATCATGTGTTCAACCATCCTCTGACCCCAGGGGTGGGGATCCCTTCTTCACCAATGGGAAAATAAGAGGCAGTTAAAAAACTCACACGCACACACGCACACACAGATCTCCTGAGGAAAAAACAAACGTTTACACTAAGCCTGTCCTCTCTAAGGACAATGATTGAAATTATATTCCCGTCCCTGTGCTAATGCTCTGTTGCTTCTTAAAATGAGCAGGGAGGAATTAGGAAGAGGAGGATGTGGATCTCCAAGTTTGAAATCAGAAGATCTAAGGTGAAAAGGAATAGCATACAAATGCCCTGGCATACCATAAGCTTTAAAAGAAATATGCATTCTTTCCAACTCCTTCTGCAGTACCATTGTGTGGTCCAGCGTGACACTGGACATGAGTATTTTTGTTAAATGTCGTATGTATATTTTTTAAAAGAGAGATCTTAAAATGATGGCTAGTTAACATCTACGGACTCAGTCCGCCCCATTTTCCCCCTGAAGTATCCATGAAAGGTAGCAGCACAGCTGCCTGGGACTCAGGGAATGGCTGGGGCCCTGGTGGGAACAGAGGCTTCGGGTGATTGGAATCAGGCAGTTCTCCCCTGCCCCTCCCATTCTCTCCACCCCCATTTGTCCTCCAGATAGCCAACTAAAATTTTTTAATTTGTATTTATTTTTTTAAAGATTTTATTTATTTATTTGACAGAGAGAAAAAGAGAGAGCACGAGCAAGGGGAATGGCAGGCAGAGGGAGAGGGAGAAGCAGACTCCCCGCTGAGCAAGGAGCCCAACATGGGGCTCGATCCCAGGACCCTGGGATCATGACCTGAGCTGAAGGCAGACGCTTCACTGACTGAACCACCCAGGCGCCCCTAAAATTTTTAAAATTGTGATAAAATAACACAAAGTGTACCGTTCAACCATTCTTAAGGGTGTAGTTCAGTAGTCGTAGGTAGTTCACATTGTTGTTCAGTCAATCTCAGGAATTCTTTTCATCTTGCAAAACTGAAACTTTGTACCCATTAAACAACAACTCCCCATTTCTCCCTTTCTTAGCTGCTGTTTCTGTATCTATGAATCTGACTGCTCTAGGTACTTCATATACTTGGAATCATGCAGTATTTGTCTTTTTGTGACTGGCTTATTTCACTTAGCATAATGTCCCCAAGGTTCATCTATTTTGTTGTGTGTGTCAGAATTTCCTTCCTTTTTAAGGCTGAACGATACTCCTTTGTACATGTATACTACATTTTGTTTATCCATCTGTTCATTGGGAGACACTTGGGTCACTTCTACCTTTTGGCTATTGTGAATGATGTTGGTATAAACATGAGGGGTACAAATATCTCTTTGAGACCCTGCTTTCAGTTCTATTGGATACATATACCCAGGAGTGGAATTTCTGGAGCACACGGTAATTCTACTTTTAATTTTTTGAGGAACCTCCATACTGTTTTCCATTGTGGCTACACCATTTTACATTCTCACCAACAGTGTGTTTTTTTTCTCCACATCCTCATCAACACTTGTTATTTTCTGGGGGTAGGAGGGGGTGTTGGATGGTAGCCAGCCCAATGGGTGTGAGGTGGTATCTCTTTGAGATTTTGATTGGCATTTACCTAATGATTAGTGAGGTTGAGCATCTTTTCATGTGCTTATTGGCCGTGTGTATGTCTTCTTTGGATAAATGTCTATTCAAGCCCTTTGTCCCCTTTTTAATCAAGTTTTTAAAATTGCTGTTGATGAATTGTAGGAGCTCTTCATATATTCTGGATATTAACCCCTTATCAGAAATATGATTTACGAATTTATCTCTCTTTTCTTTTGTTGCCTATTTTTTGGTGCTATATTGCTAAATCCAAAGTCATAAAGTATTTTTTCCAATATTTTTTCTTAAGAGTTTTATAGTTTTTTTTTTTTTAGATTTTATTTACTTATTTGACAGAGAGAGAGACAGTGAGAGAGGGAACACAAGCAGGGGGAGTGGGAGAGGGAGAAGTAGGCTTCCTGTGGAGCAAGGAACCTGATATGGGGCTCGATCCCAAGACCCTAGGACCATGACCTGAGCCGAAGGGAGATGCTTAACGACTGAGCCATCCAGGCATCCCAAGAGTTTTATAGTTTTAGCTCCGGTATTTGGCTATTTAATCCATCTTGAGTTAATTTTTGTATATGGTGTCAGGTAAGACTTGAACTTATTCCTTCGCATGTGGATATCCAGTTTTCCCAACACCATTTGTTGAAACAGAGGTCTATTTTAAAATTAATTAATTAATTTATCTATATCTTGGAAGAAGCATGCTTCCTTGTTTGTATGCTGCAGAGGTACCAGCCCGGCAGAAAGAATGAAAGCAGTGGAATGGAAGAGAGTGGCTGAGCTCACCAGCCTGACGGGTTGTTTTGACCTTTAAGAAAGAGTTGGGTGTTGAAAGGGAAGGAGATGTATTTGTGAAATGCCCTGTGTGACTGTGGATCTTTTTTAGTTATGTCCTGAAGTGTAACAAATGAGTATGAAACTTGGTGGCTTAAAACACTGAGCATTTGTTATATAATACGGTCAGGAATCTGGTTTTCATGTGCCCCTGACTCCATGTCTCTCATGAGACTGCAGTCACAGTGTCAGCCTGAGTTGTGGTCTTATCTGAGGGTTTGACTGGGGAAGGCTCCACTTCCAAACTGGCTCACATGGTAATTCACAGGATTCAGCTCCTCGTGGGCTTCAGTTTCATGCTGGCTATTAGCTAGTGGCCTCCCTCAGTTCCTTGCCACATGTGGCTTTCCACAGGAAAGTTCACAACATGGCAGCTGACTTCCCTCAGTCACTGAGCAAGAAAACATTTATGATGGATGCCAATTTTTTTGTAACCTAATCTTGTAAGTG
This sequence comes from Halichoerus grypus, assembly GCF_964656455.1. Lineage (NCBI taxonomy): Eukaryota > Metazoa > Chordata > Mammalia > Carnivora > Phocidae > Halichoerus > Halichoerus grypus. The sequence goes on along the minus strand of NC_135723.1, from coordinate 14,047,024 downwards.
GCTTTTGATCACTTCTGATGTATTCTATTCTCTAGAAGCAAGTCATTGAATCCTTCACATACTTAAAAGGAGAGGATTATGCGAGGGTGTGAATACGAGGAGATAAGGATCGATGTGGACCATCTTAGAAGCTGCCAGCTACACGGTCCAAGCATAAAATGTGCTTCTCAGGGCCAGAGTATCTAAGGGCCACACAGATTTGGGAGAGAGACTTTCATTCCCTATGCCCTACACCACCACAGGTCACAGTATAAATGGCCCAGGGCAGCCTTCAGCAAGGAGCTATCTGTGCTCAATCAAGATGATCACAGAAGCGAAATTAAAAATTTATGAAATTGAGTATTAGTGGCAGTGGCTGCAGGAGATGAATATGAAAAGGATACCATCAGGCAGAAAGAACCCTTGACAAATAGGGAGACTTGATAGGAAAGAATCAGTTCTAAGAACTATATATATACTAGTCTCCAAATCATCTCCTGCCACTTCCTTGGTTAAACCTTGGATAAAACGTGTGCACGTGAGTGTATACAACTAGAAAGAAAGACTTTACTAAGAATTATAAGCTTTTTGAGTCCCGGTTAGTTTGCCCAAGAGACATTCTGTGAGTCAGGAATCTTCTAATCTCCATCTTGCCTCATAGAATCATCCACTGTTACCTTCGAAGCAGATTAACAGAGATCTACAGGAATGTGATAAGAGCAGGTAGCCACTTTCCAGTTCATTGTTGGCTGCAAAATGCAGCATGGCCAGCAGAAACAGAGCTGTGGTTCTAGAGGGGAGGGGGGTGGGAGGATGGGTTAGCCTGGTGATGGGTATTAAAGAGGGCATGCTCAGCATGGAGCACTGGGTCTTATGCACAAACAATGAATCAGGGAACACTACATCAAAAACTAATGATGTAATGTATGGTGATTAACATAACAATAAAAATTAAAAAAAAAGAAAAAGAAACAGAGCAGTGGTTAAAGGCTTATCTTTTTCGGAGCGCCTGGGTGGCTCAGTCGTTAAGTGTCTGCCTTAGGCTCAGGTCATGGTCCCAGAGTCCTGGGATCGAGCCCCGCATCGGGCTCTGGAAGCCTACTTCTCCCTCTCCCACTCCCCCTGCTTGTGTTCCCTCTCTCGCTATGTCTCTCTCTGTCAAATAAATAAATAAAATCCTTAAAAATAAATAAATGCAATGAAAAAAATTAAAAGAGAAATGGTAGATTTCATAAAAATTGTGTGCATCCAAAACATTTTAAAAGGAAACAACAAATCTATCAAAAGGTTAAATGTTAAAGATCACGTATAAATTAGTAAGAAACCGTTCCAGAAAAAAGGGGGAAGGGCAATCGATCCACAAAAGAGAAACTGAAAATGCCAATAAGCACATGATGAAATTAGCATGTTTTGTGTTTAAAGATGCAGGATTAAAATAAAAATGAAATACTTGTATTTTGCCTGACAGACAGAAAGCAGATTTTAAGAAAACGTTAACACTCAACACTGGAGAGAATCCGAGGAAACTCTTGGGAATGGCTGAGTGTTAAATATTGCGCAGATTTTGCCCATACCTGCGAATGCAAAAAGCCCGCTGGCAGAGCAGCTGCATTTCAAGGGAGGAAGCAGGGGACAGCGGAGGGCTTGCAGTCACAATGATGTCAAGGCAAAGTGCAGGGAAGTAGCCAAGAGCAATGTGAGGCCACATGTCTGCCCTACGGCCTGTCTCAAAGCGGAGGATGACTAGCATCTCATTATAAAACAGATTTATTTATCTCAAACATGTGTGAGTCAGTCAATAAATTCCTTTCTTAGACTGTAATTATATGAATACCTGTCCTCATGAAAAATGCTGGGTGGTACTTAAAAAAGGGATCATTCTTTTATCATGGGATGAGACCACAGGTGATTTTGTAGTTGTTGTCAACCCCAGATACAAGCAATTCTCTCTGTAAAATGGCTTACACGGCACCAGATTTGATTAGATGCTAAAATAGGCTTTTTAATCATCAAAAGAAAATTAATGATTCTCCTTACAAAAACATATTCGACTAGAACGAGCACTCAAAAGTTTTTAGGAAAACTCTTGTGTATGGCAATTTCTGCATTTTATACCACCCGCTTGAGGAATAAAATGTAATATCTTGTGTCTTTTGAAGTCGATTTTAAGATCGGTGGAACAATTTGGTATAATCTCAAAAATAAAAATCATAAACTTTTCTGTTCAGAGAGTAAAAATGGCATTAAAACAACACTGGAATGGGGCGCCTGGGTGGCTCAGTCGTTAAGCGTCTGCCTTCAGCTCAGGTCATGGTCCCAGGGTCCTGGGATCGAGCCCCGCATCAGGCTCCCTGCTCCGGGGAGGCCTGCTTCTCCTTCTCCCACTCCCCCTGCTTGTGTTCCCTCTCTCGCTGTGCCTCTCTCTGTCAAATAAACTTAAAAAATCTTAAAAACAAAACAAAACAAAACAAAAACACTGGAATGACAGACATGCTAAGCCTCTAACAGCCGAATCTCCCATTTCCATGACCTAAGAGATTCTGGCCCCTTGCTTTGTAATTAGGACTTGATATTGGCATCTTCCTGCTTCCCTGCATGGGCATAAGTGAGTCTAACAAACATGGGCTATTTAGGATTTGTATAGCTTGAATTTGAAAGAATTTGTAAGTCTATCAAAGCTCATTTGCACTGTCTTCACAGAAGTCTGTCGGAATAGTCTGGTTCAGGGACAGGTATTTTCAGATCAATGATGTAGGGAAAGGACCACATGGGGCCAAGAGACTGGGTCCTTTCTACACCCAGGGTTGAGTCCCGAACAGAATTGGGAATTCTGTGAGATGGAAGGGATTTCTGAGGACAGAGAGCCTTTTGGGAAACATGTATGGGATTTTACCTCTTTGTTTTTCTTCCATAATTTTTTCCAAAAGAATTCTCTTCATGCAGGGCTTGCAAACTCCAATGTTCAAAGGGGCCAGTGGTTGACAAAAATGAGTTGTTATGATTTTGCTAAATTAACATGTGTTTCATGGAGCACAAGGTGCCAGTTGGTGAGTCACCGTTCAACAACAGACCACAAGAGAAGTTGAAAGTGAGTTTATTGCTCCCACGTCCTGGAGGAAGAAAATGGCACAACATGAGGGGCCACACAGGGAGGTCAAGGTGGAGTGCAGGCAGAGAGAACGGGGCAGGACCTGAGGCACACGCCTCTATTAGGGTCTGGGGGGTGAAGTCTTTGGGATTTCCTGGCTAGGGCCAGATTGGTCAATTCAAACCCAAAGAGTGGGCTTCTGGTAAGCTCCACAGGAGAGCCGTGCAAGGGGAAGGCAGTAGGAGGCAGGGGAGACTATGGATCACAAGAGCCGTGGGGTAGTTATATCAGGGACTTATGTTTGCTTGTGACTTTGCAAGCTGCTGTCTAGGGCACGAACTTACGTGAGGGGCTGCTGTTAGTTCAAGGTCCCTGCAGACTGCTTGGCCAAACAAAATGGATGCCAAGGCAGCAATACCATGAAGTAGCTCAGCTAACCTCTCAACGCGAGTGGAATGTCTGGACCGAGCCACCCTGACGACTGGAGAGCACTTGTGTCCCTGGGAGAGACAGCTGCCCATTAGCTCCTGCCTTCGGACGCCATCCTGGCTCCAAAGCGGGCCCAGTGTGGCCACACAGTCAGTATCTTTATGGGAGGTGTCCTGTTCTTTAGACATGACCATCAGAAAAGTAAACCACAAAACCAAAACTTGTGGGTCAAATAGAGAACAGCCAGTTGCTCTCCAGCATGTGACCCCTGCTTAATGTCATATCAGGGTCCCTTTGCCTTGCAGGACAGAACAGTCTGCTTAACTGCTTTTGTGAAACAAGAGTATTTCATCCCTCGAGTTTTGTTCCAGAACCTCCTAGCTGTGGGGACAGTTTGTGTGTGCGCTTTAGTATGGGGATATTAATACTGACCTTCCTAAATTTTCGTGAGGTCTCAACAGACCAGGAATGGACAGACCTGACGTGTTATTTCTCTTCTTTCTCATTGAGTAGGCTAGTCTCTTGGTTCCAACCTCACCAGTTTCATTACATCTTCTCCCTCTCTCTCACTCACTGTGTTCATTCCTACCCTTTGCTTTTCCTCTTGCTGTGCCTCTAGTCTAGAAGGTTCTTCCCACTTCCTTTACCCATTCTAAATATCCTACAAGATCCAATTCACTTCCCTTTCTACAAGACATCTCTTGGCCTTATCCCACCCTACACTGATCTCTACAGTCTTATTTCATTGTTTTTCCTCCTCTAATGGCAGCTGCAGGCACGAAGTAGCAATGGGCAAAGTTATGAATACATTTTCCCAACTGAATTTAAGATTCCTCATGAGTAGGAATACAATTTTGGGGCTTCTTTTGATTGGTCCATAAAGCTTAATGTGATGTTTTCATGATAATGAGCTCTGAAAAATATGATAGAATAATTGAGATGTTCACATTAGAGAAAGAAAGGTAGCTTAGAACAGACTATCTTCAAATATCTTCTCAAGCTTTGTGATCAAGATCACTATGCTTATCACAAAAATGTACAAAGTAACGCAAGTTATTTGTGGAGGGTCTTGGAATGAGTGTTGTGGTTTTGTTTTTGTTTTTGTTTTTTTGACAACGAAGGGTGTTATTTATGAGCTGTTGTTACCAAGGTTGGGGGATGCCACATATATGCCAAACTGAAGCATATCCTTAAGGGTCCACATAAAATGTGATGAGAAATTACCTTAAGGTGATACAATGAACACAGGATTGCAAGATTTGGTGGTGACCAAATTTAAGGTTTAAGTTTTCCAGAAAAAGGCAGACTTGTAACACAATCACAACTTGTCAATGGAGAGGGAGCCTTGGCCATTAACTTTGTGCTCTATTGTCAATATTGTCCCTAACGTAGAGGAAGATAAGTTGAAATAGTATAATCCAGCTGTTAAACATGTCATTTGTTAGTTCATCTATTTAACACCCATGTTCACCTGGTAGCCTTCTTATTTTGACTTGTCTCTCTATTGAAGTCTTAAATAAGATTTTCCTGGCTCATCTTGATGCCAGAAATTTAGCCCATACAACCTTTATTTCTCATTTCAAATCAATAGCCTGGTAGTTCCAGTGCTTACCTTCGTTTTTCAAACAATTCAGTTTTGCAAAAGTTTCTTGGGCTTGATCACTCCTGCATACTGACAGGTGTCTAATTCAGGCACTCCTTGAGAGGCCCTGTCCTGCTCTAGTCACCTGTCTGGTTTCACCTCTATCGCATCCATATTCACATTTCTCCATGATACGCCAAAACGCCAGACTGAGCCAGTGAAATGCTTTCTCTTCTTCATTCTTATCTCCTGAGTAGCCTAGTGAAATTTATGGTATACCCTTGCTATGCATTCATGCAACACATATAGAAAATGCGTTATATGTCCAACCCTGTGCAATGTGCTGTGGGAGCAGATATTCACCCTGGCACAGTGAAACTGTGGCTACACAGAGGGTTTTGAACCCACCTGAGTCAGTTGGGCATGCGCAACTATTAGGTTCTTTTTGGTAGATACTAGTAGCTACTAATATCGGTACTCTAATAGTTAACTAATCCTCCACAATCTGGTTTTAAAGGAAAACAAGGTCGCAGGACAATTCTGCCGTACACGTAAACATTTATTAGATAAACAGTTTCAGCAAGCAGGCCCATAAACCATCAAACAATTCATTCTGTGAGTTCCATGGAGATCTACCTCTCAGTACTTTAGGTGATCTGCAAACACCTTGAATGGAAGGTTCACTTAAAGCAAGATGACCAAGGAAAATCCTATTTAAGACTTCAATAGAAAGACAAGTCAAAATCCAAAGGTATAGTTTACCTGATAATTGGCAGCAGACGACCATGAGCCTTTGAAATGGAGCCTGAACTCATATCTCAAGTGCCATCTTGAGGACTTGCTGATTTGTGCAAGGTAAGGATAACCTAAAGTAACTTACTCAATTTTCTTATCTCAAATGCCACTTGTTTAACTAATTTAACCAGTTCTAACATTTCTAACATTGAGTAACATTTCAATACTCAATATGTAAATTAACAAAGTGTCTAGTTTTGATTGAAGATTAAGATAGCTGTGGCCTTTCTGATTAAATGCTAGCTGACCCCCCTTTGAGTGTAAATTCCTGATTAGGATAAGTGGCAGCCCCTAGGGTGTAAGTTAAAATTAACGCACAACATCCCTTTACATGATGCTGTCTGTAGTGAAGTATTTTTAAGCAAATTATACACATTATAAAACAGGGCTTTAAGATATATACAGTTTTAATACCATTTCAGTTTCTTCCAAATAGTATTAAAGCTCAGAGAGAATGGACTTTTGTCCCCATTCCCTGGCAATGATATGTATTAAATATACTCCTCAATGACAACTTTCCCTAGGAAAAGAAAAAGGCTATTTTAAATTTATCTATCTATCTAAATATCTATCTATCTACCTATTTATTTTTCAGTTTAAGCTGGCCAACCTAGGATAAAGGCAGAATTCCTCATAGGGTAAAAACTTCCCTTTTGTAGAGTAAAATCATCTATTTGGAACTAAAACTCTGTAGGGCATAGCCCAGAAAGTTAAAATGGAGGCCAATAAAGAACTGAATTTAGAACTGATAAATGAATTCCGTAAAGTCGCAGGATACAAAATCAACGTACAGAAATCTGTTGCATTTCTATACACTAATAATGAAGCAGCAGGAAGTGAAAGTAAAAAAAAAATCCCGTTTACAATGCACCAAAAACAATAAAATATCTAGGAATAAACTTAATCAAAGAGGTGAAAGACTTGTACTCTGAAAATTATAGAACACTGATGAAAGGTATTCAGGACAATGCAAAGAAATGGAAAGACATTCCATACTCATGGGTAGGAAAAACAAATATTGTTAAAATGTCTATACTACCCAAAGCAATCTGCAGATTTAATGCACTCTCTGTCAAAATACCAACAGCATTTTTCAGGGAACTAGAACAAACAATTCTAAAATTTGTATGGAACCACAAAAGACCCCAAATAGCCCCAGCAATCTTGAAAAAGAAAAACAAAATTAGACGTATCACAATCCCAGACTTCAAGTTATATTATGAAGTGGTAGTAATTAAAACAATATGGTAGCGGCATAAAAATAGACACGTAGATCAGTGGAATAGAACAGAAAACACAGAAACAAACCCACAATTATATGGACAATTAATCTTCGACAAAGGAGTGATGAATATACAATGGAGAAAAGACAGTCTCTTCAACAAATGGTGTTGGGAAAACTGGACAGCTACATGCAAAAGAATGAAACAGGACCGTTTTCTTTCACCATACACAAAAATAAACTAAAAATGGATTAAAGATCTAAATGTGAGACTGAAACCATAAAATCCTAGAAAAGAGCACAGGCAGTAATTTCTCTGACATTGGCCATAGCAACATTTTTCTAGATTTGTCTCCTGAGACAAGGGAAATAAAAAAAATAAACTATTGGGACTGCATCAAAATAAAAGGTTTTTGCACAGCAAAGGAAACAATCAATGAAACTAAAAGGCAACCTACTGAGTGAAAGAAGATATTTGCAAATGACATATTTGATAAAGGGTTAGTATCTAAAATATATAAAGAACTGATATAACTCAACATCTGAAAAAAAATAACCCAATTAAAAATGGGCAGAAGACATAAACAGACAATTCTCTAAGGAAGACATCCAGATGGCAAACAGACACATGTAAAGATGCTCAACATCACTCATCATCAGGGAAATGCAAATCAAAACTACAATGAGATATCACCTCACACCTGTCAGAATGGCTAAAATCAAAAGCACAAGAAACAACAGGTATTGACAAGGATGTGGAGAAAAAGGAACCCTCTTACACTGTTGGTGGGAATACAAACTGAAGCAGACATGGTGGAAAACAGTATGGAAGTGCTTCAAAAAATTAAAAATAGAACTACCTTACAATCCAGTAATCGTACTACTGGGTACTAACCCCCCAAAATGCAAGAACACTAATTCAAAGAGATACATGAATCCCTGTTTATTGCAGGATTATTTACAATAGCCAAACTATGGAAGCAGCCCAAACATCCATTGAGAGATGGATGGATAAAGAAGATGTGGTGTATATACAGACAATGAAATATTATTCAGCCATAAAATGAATGAAATCTTGCCATTTGCACAACATGGATAGAGCTACAGAGTATTATGCTAAGCAAAATAAATCAGTCAGAGAAAGACAAATACTATATAATCTCACTCGTTTGTGCAATTTAAGAAACAAAACAAATGAACAAGTTAAAAAAAAAAAAAGAGAGAGAGACAAACCAAGAAACAGACTCTTAATTATAGAGAACAAACTGATGGTTACCAGAGGGAGGGGGTGAGGGATGGGTGAAATAGGTGATGGGGATTAAAGAGTACACTAAAAAATAAAGTAAAATACAATAAAGTAAAAATAAAGTAAAATACAATACAATACAATACAATAGAGGGTTAAGCCTGGTATAGTGGGGCACATGTAGGACCCTGAATTTGTGTCCTTCCTGATTGATGAGTGCCATGATCATCACCTCTGATGGCCATGAATGTGTAAACAAAGTTTCTCCCTGTAAGCAGTGAAAACCTCAAAAAATTTATTAAATTAAATGTTTTAAAATTTTATTTTATTATGTTATGTTAGTCACCATACAGTACATCGTCAGTTTTTGATGTAGTGTTCCATGATTCATTGTTTGTGCATAACACCCAGTGCTCCATGCAGAATGTGCCCCCCTTAATACCCCACCATATTAAATTAAATTTCAATGTAACAACAACAAAAAAAGGACTGAATTACTCCGCATTACAAAGTCACTGGAATTTTTTCCCTTTTGGATGAAGGAAGTCATTAGGAGGCTCCCAGCTTGAATGGGAAGGGGTCAGAGAGGCCAAGATGCAGAAGACATGTTATAGCTGAGGGACAGGTGGAGTCTGAAGAGGAAGGACTCACAAAATATTAATTGCGTAGAGACGACCTCCAGATCTTAGCACAGTGATGTCTAATACTCAATTTTATGCTCTTGCCAATTCTAACCTGTCTGTATGGAATTCAGTTCTGTTAGCCCAAGCCATCAATAAAATGTCTGCTACACAGAACAGCTGTGGTTATTGGTCCTTTGAGAGAATGATGGAAGAGAGGTGGCTTAGAGCATGGAGTAAGGAGGTTCAAAGAGAGGAGAGCAGCCTGGGCATTGACCAATGAGTATTGGTCTCTCTGAATTCAGCTGACTAGTGGAGAATTCAGAAAGATTATACATTAGAGCGGGAGGTGATCATGAACTTTTAAGGTCCCTCTGGGGAAGGTTTGAATTTCCCACAATACATGTAGCATAGGTTGGTGCCATCCTACTTCAGCTACAAAGTAAAGGATAGCCCCAGGAGATTACAGACATCTAGACCGAGAAGTTGGTATAAAATAAAAGCAGATCTAAATCTAGAATGCATCCCTTGATATTTATTTGACCCATTTGTTACATTTCATCTTAGATAACCAAGCAAGTTGAACTTAGAGGAGAATAATGAGAAAACTTTCATCCAATATTGACTGTCCCCAGATAAACAGAGTTTTCAAGACATTTTTATTTATTTAACTGAGAAAATGAATTGTTTTCTTACATTGGAATTTTTTTAGGGGCAATATTCTTTCTATGATTAAAAATATGTTCTCATTCAAATTTTTTTTATTCTGGAATGATTTGGTGTTTAAAGAAAGATTATGTCATAAATCTTAGCAGCTCTGCCTATAGATTCTGCCCAGTACCACAGGTCTGGCATGGTACTAAGTGTTGGAGATACGCAGAGAAAAAAGAAGGTTGCTGCCATATTCAAGCTCCTGCTGGCAGAAAGATAAATACTATTGAATTTAATGAAATTAGCTTCCTCTTTATTCACTCTGAGCAGCCTTTGAAACTTAACATGATGACTTCATGATCATAAAATAGGCATTCCTTGAAAATGTTTCCAGTGAGCTTCTTTGAGCTGTGGATATTCTGGGAAGGCTCAACTTTAGATTCTGATTCTGAGGAGGCCATATTTGCCTTTTAGACTAAAATTTATTCATAAATAAACAATTTCTCTGCCTCTTCTCCATTCCCCATCCAAGCTGTTACGATGATTCTCAAGGTCACTGATCATTTCGGGCTTCCCATTGACCTAATTTGGGTTTTAACATGTCTAAAACACATTAGGCTGTGTTTGTTTGGAACATCTGATTGTTATTTTATAGGTACACTCACGGTTTGTCCCTACATAGTTGGCATCCAGACAGCATTAAAAAGGAGGCTTATTTGGCTTCCTAAGATGGGAGTGATATAATCCAAAGAATGCCAGGGGAGTTACTTTTGGGGTGTTGGGGTGCACTGAGTGGGATAGGTGTTAGTTGCAATGTAGAGGAAGATTTAATGTACTATGTCTGAGTATTTAGAGTTGTGATCTTTAGGATGGAAATGGGCACACTTGGAATAACTGGAGGAAGGAAAAGGGTTTGAGGTTGGATATACGAGTGGGTGTGTTGGGGCAGAGGGCACAGGTGAGGAGATTGTGAAGATGTGAAGGAGATGATTCGTGTTCTAGCCCATCACCTACAGTTCTGTGTCTAGACCCACTTTGATGCCCTCTTTCCTTCCCACACCAGCTGGCTACCCTGGATGGGCACCACCACTATAAATAATGGGTCAAGAATCAAGTTTCAAACACAGGATTCACTACTACCTACCTACAAACCTTTGTAAAAATATGACCCCTTGTAGCTTCAGTTTCTCCTTCAGTAAAATTAGTATGATAATATCAAAGGGAAGATTTTGCTCAGAATTACTATATTGCATAGAATCTAAGATAGGACTGATTGTAAGACATAATTATTTTATGTACAACTAAGGGAAAAAACACCAATCGAACTATAAGCACCATCAACTATAAGATGCACTCTGTGGGAGCTTGGGTGGCTCAGTCAGTTAAGCGTCTGGCTTCAGCTCAGGTCATGATCTCGGGGTCCTGGGATCGAGCCCCATGTTGGGACCCCCGCTCAGAGGGGAATCTGCTTCTCCCTCTTCCTCTGCCCCTCCCCCAGCTTGTGCATGCGCTGTCTCTCTCTCTCTCAAAAAAAAAAAAAAAAAAAGATGCTCTCTGGTGTTGGAAATGCTAAAATGTGAAATCTTGGAATCAAAGAGATACAACAATTGAAATATTTAATGTTAAGGCGTCTTGCAAAACATAAAGTACTATACAAATATTATTTATTATTGTTTTTATATTGAAATATATAATGACATGAATGTGATGGATACACAAAAATGATTAATTTTCATCAAGTCCTGGCACAAGAAAATGAGGAGCTAGCCCTTGAAACTTGAGAAGGTAGAGACTTTATGAAATATTACATTGAGGTTTACATCATAAAAGTGGAAACAGATTCAACAGATAATCATATTCTTACAGAGCCATTATGTGCCACAAGTGAAAATTATATGTGTGTTAGAACATAAATATCTGAGGTCTATTACATGTGAAATCATGTCATTCTTTTGCAGCTCTCCCCGAGAGGAAATGCAAGAGGTCAGATTTCCAGCACCAGCTTCTGTTATCTTCACCTTAAAATTTAATCTTGCAATGGATGGGGCAATTAGTAAACGAAGAATCTTTGGGAGGTGTTAGTAAAATTCTAAGTTATTTTTCATGTCCCAGACTATTGACACAGCTTCCCATGAGAATTATTCTTCATCCTTCCTCTTGCTAGGGAAAGGGAAAACAAACTTAGGCAATGAAACTAGAAAATGTAAATGGCAGGTGGCTTTAGGGCACGCGAGAACACTATTTTTAATGATGATTACCATTTAAAGAGTTTTTGTAGTCAAACCCAAGAGGAAAATTTTTAAAAAGAGGTATTTAGAGAACAGAATACTCACTGAACAGTTCCCTGATCCTCTAAATTTATGAGTATGTGTTTACTTCTTGAGCACTGGAGAGAACAGACTCCATTTCTAGAATATCCACATCTAGATGATCTCTACTGATAGAGTACAAAAGAAGCATGGCACGAAGTGGATTTTATTGCTTCATTAATTTTTTTAAATTGAAATGTGGTTGGGGCACCTGGGTGGCTCAGTCGTTAAGTGTCTGCCTTCGGCTCAGGTCGTGATCCCAGGGTCCTGGGATTGAGCCCCACATCGGGCTCCCTGCTCAGCGGGCAGCCTGCTTGTCCCTCTCCCACTCCCCCTGCTTGTGTTCCCTCTCTCACCGTCTCTCTCTCTGTCAAATAAATAAATAAAATCTTTTAAATTGAAATGTGGTTGACACACAATGTTACATTAATTTCAGGTGTACAACCCAGTGATTCCACAACCCTGTATGTTATGCTGGGCTCACTACAAGGGAACTACCATCTATCACTACACAACACTACTACGATACCATTGGCAATATTCCTGTCCTGTACCTCTCGTCTTACTTACTCATGCCATAACTAGAAGCCTATACCTCTCACTCCGCTTCACCCATTTTGCCCATCTGCCACCAGTATCTCTGGCAACCACCAGTTTGTTCTCTGCTTATCTGTGGGTCTGTTTCTGGCTTTTTGTTTGTTTTGATTTTTGGATTCCACAAATAAGTGAAATCATAAGGAATTTGTCTTTCTCGGTCTGACTTACATCACTTAGCATAATACCCTCTAGGTCCATCCACGTTATTGCAAATGGCAAGATCTCACTCTTTTTTATGGGTGAGTAATATTCCATTGTATATATGTACCACATGTTTTTTATCCATTCACCTATCAATGGACACTTAGATTGCTTACATATTTTGGCTATTATAAATAATGCTGCAATAAACATAGGGATGCATCTATATATCTTTTGGGGTTTTGTGGGTTTTCATTTTCCTCAAGTAAGTAACCAGTGGTGGAATTATTGGATTGTATGGTATTTCAATTTTTAATTTTTGAGGAACCTCCATGCTGCTTTCCATATTCTAGTGGTTATACCAATTTATATTCCACTGATAGTGCTTAATTGTTTCCTTTTTTCTACGTATTTACCAACACTTGCTATTTCTTATCTTTTTTTTTTCTATTTATTTTTTGATATTAACCTTTCTGACCGGTATGAAGTGATATCTCAATGTGGGTTTTGATTTGTGTTTCCCTGATGATTGGTTATGATGAGCATCTTTTCATGTATCTGCTGGCCATCTGTGTCTTCTTTGGAAAAACATCTATTCAGGTCCTCTGCCTACTTTTTATTTGGATTATTTGGTGTTTTGGTGTTGAGTTGTTAAGTTCTTTATATATTTTGGATACTAAGTCTTTATCAGATATATCATTTGTAAATATCTTCTTCCACTCAGTAGGTTGCTTTTCTGTTTCATTGATGGTTGCCTTCACTGTGCAAAAGCTTTTTATTTCGGTGTAGTTCCAATAGTTGATTTTTGCATTTGTTTCCCTCACTTCAGGTGACATATCTAGAAAATGTTGCTAAGGCCAATGTCCAAGAGATTATTACCTATATTTTCTTTAAGGATTTTTATGGCTTCAGGTCTCACATTTAGGTCTTTAATCCAGTTGAATTTATTTCTGTGTATGACATAAGAGAGTGGCCCATTTCATCCTTTACATGTAGCTGTCCGGTTTTCCCAGCACCGTTTATTGAAAAGATTGTCATTTCCCCATTGTATATTCTTGCCTCCTTTGTCGTAGATCAATTGCCCATATAAATGTGGGTTTATTCCTCGGCTTTCTATCTTGTTGCCTTGATCTATGTGTCTTGTGCCACTGCCACACTGTGGCGATTACTATAGCTTTGTGGTATAGCTTGTGATAAAAAACTGTGATAAAAAGTGTTTTTTAATCAAAAACCAAGGTAAATATGTAAGATATTTACCTTTCGTATATATCATTCAAAATATTTCACAGGGACTCCATATCACCGAATGGCTGAAGCAGGTTCTGAAAACTAGTCTCCACAAGACTGAGGAATTCTCTAGGTTCTTCATTCTGACCCCAACAAACATAAAACTTTTCTTTGAGTCTGGTCCTTAATGAGGGGCATAAAAAATTATTCCTTTTAGTGTCAGACCAAGACACACAGCTCAATCTCAAACTTCTCCTAGGTCAAGCTTTTTATTTCCACCTGTTTTGGTGGAAATAAAAAGGTCAAGGGTATGGTTTGAGGGAACTTTAGAAAGTTCTTTTAAAGATTAGATATTTTGTCAAACTGTTGACAAGATTATATCTGAACAGGGTAAGTGGAAGAGGGTAAAGAAGCTCAAGGCAGGAGGCTTTGACTGTTTGCTCTGTATTTTTTTATTTGAGTTTTTTACATTAAGAAACCACTGCTTATGTAATTTCTTTTAAAAAATTAATCTTTCCTTGATGAACTGGTATGGAAAACAATTAGAGAAAATACATTTGTAAAATATTTGTTGATATAACAATCTTAGATGTGTATGCACTTAATGACAGAACTTCAAAATACATAAAATAAAAACTGACAGAGCTCACAGATCACAATTACAAACAGTGATTTTAACAATCCTCTCTTAATAGCATAAATAGACAAAAGATCAGGAAAGATATAACAGATTTGAACACTACTATCAACCAATGTAACCTAATTGTCAAAGAACACTACACTCAACAATCACAGAATGCTTATTATTTTTCAGCACCCATGGAATGCTCATCAAGACAGACTATATGCTGGGCCATAAAACAAGTCTGAGCACATTAAAGAATTGAAATCATACAAGGTACATTCTTTAACTACAACCAAATTAAATTAGAACTGGAAAAAAAAAGATACCTGGAAAAATCTTCAAATACTTGGAAATTAAGCAACCCACTCCAAATAGCCCATGGGTCAAGGAAGAAATAAAAGAGAAATTAGAAAGTATTTTGAATGAATATGAAAACATAACATATCAAATTTTGTGGCGATGTACCTGAAGCAGTTCTTAGAATCTTCATATCTGTAGATGCTATATTTAGAAAAAAAAAAGGAAGGTTAAAATCAATGATCTAAGCTGCCACTTTAAGAAGTTCAAGAAGAAGAGCAGATTAACCCCAAAAATAAACAGAAAAGTGGAATTAAGGATATTTACAGAAATTTAAATTAAATGGAAAATAAATAAACAACAACAAAAAAAATCAGTGAAACCAAAAGTTGGTTCTTTGAAAGGACCAAAACTGGATCAATTTCTAAATAGACTGATAAAGAATAAACACAGAAAAACAAATGAGGGATGCCTGGGTGGCTCAGTGGGTTAAGCATCTGCCTTCAGCTTGGGTCATGATCCCCAGGTCCTGGGATCAAATCCCACATCGGGCTCCTTGCTCAGTGGGGAGTCTGCTTCTCCCTCTGCCTGCCCCTCCCTCTGCTTGTGTTCTCTCTCTCTCTGACAAATAAATAAAAAAAATCTTTGAAAGAAAAGAAAAAGATAAATGATCAGTATCAGGAATGAAATGGGGACATGACTACAGATCTTATAGACATTAAAAGGATAGTCAGGAAACAGTATGAATATGCCAATAAATTTGATAACTTAGATGAAAGGGACAAAATCCTTTAGACATACAAATACCAAAACTGACACAAGGTAAATGCTAATACATTTGATCACATGAAAGACACAAATAGTGTACTTAATACGATACCTTTACTTATTCTTCCTGATAGCTTAAATAGTCCATCAGAGAGGTCTTATTGCTTCCATATTTAAATTTAAAATATTGACTAGATAAAACATTTATAAATGTGTTAATAGGTGTATTGGTCTGCTCGGGCTGCCATGATAAAGTATCACAAGACCGTGTGGCTCAAACAACAGACGTTTATTTTCCCACAGTTCTAGAGGCTGGAGGTCCATGATCAAGTACCAGCAAATTGGATTTCTGGTGAGGGCTCCCTTCCTGGTTTGTAGACTGCCACCTTCTTGTTGTGTCCTCGCGTGGCCTTTCCTCTGTGCACGTGCCGAGAGAGAGCGCGCTCTGGGGTTCCTTCCTCTTTTTATAAGCACACCAGCTCAGAGCTTATGGCCTCATTTAACCTTAATGATCTCCATAAAGGCCTTATCTCCAAATACAGTCACACTTGGGGTTGGTGCTTCAACATATCAATTTTGGGGGGACACAATTCAGCCCATAACAATAGGGCATAAAGAAAAACAATATAAAGAACACTAGATGTGTCTGCCAAGTTTAAGAAGGAAAGCGTTACCTACCTTAATGGTGAAAACCCCTCCTTGCCCTTTCACAACCCCAACCCTTCTTGTCCCCACGCAGAGCTAACCATTATCTGGAATTCTGAGCCTATCATTGTCTTGCTTGTATTAATAATACTATCACATGTTTGTGTACCTAAACAAGAAAATGCTACAGTACAATTTAGGTAAACAGAACCATACTGCATGTATTTTTCTGCGACTAGCTTTTATTAGTCCCCACTAAGCTCCTGATATTTTGCCAGCTGTTGTGTGAAACTACAGTTAACTCATGATTTTATGCTGCATGAAATTTACTTTGATGGACATCTGCATTTCTTCTAGTTTCTTGCTGTCAAAAACTGTGCTGCTCTACATATCCTTATAGATATCTCTTAGTGGACAAATGCAAGAATTCTTTAGGTCAGGGGTTGGCAAATTTTTCTGTTAAGGGCTAAATAGGAAATATTTTAGACTTTGAGGGCTCCATGTTCCCTGTCGTTACTATTCAACTCTGTGAAAGCAGCCATAGGCAATACGTAAACACAGGGACATGTCTGTATTGCAATAAAATTTTACCTACAAAAACAGGATTTGGGCTGGATATGGCCACCATGGCATGGTTTGTTGGCCCCTGGTCCTGGTTAAGGAGTGAAACTGCGGAGTCATATTTAGTGTGTATTTACTTTTAACTTGCCTTAATAAGGCCAAGTTGTTTTCCAGAGTGATTGTACCAATTTACATTCCCACCAGCGTTTTAGAAGGTTTCCGGATACTTTACATCCCTGCCAAGACTTGAAAAGATCAGATTTTTCTCCTTTTGCTAATTTAAATGGGACGAACTGGCATCTGGGATTTAAAATGCATTTCCTTAATTACTAATGAGAAGGAACATCTTCTCATGTGTTTTCTCTTTAATGAGTAATTTGTTGAAATGATCTCCTAATTTCCTATTGGGGGGGTTGTCTCATTGTCATTGATTTGAAGAGGTTATTTATATATTACAAATGCTAATTCTCTTCCAGTTGTAGTTTTGGAAAATATCTTTTTTCATTTTGTGGCTCGTCATTTCACTTTCTTAATGGTGAATTTTGAGAAACAGAAGGTCATAATTTTGATGTTATAAAATTTGCCACTCTTAAAAGATTGGTTTTATTCTTTTGTTTAAACTCTGTTTTGTCTGGTGCTAATGTGGACATACCAGGTTTTTTTAAATTATTATTTGCATAGGTTATCTTTGTTTTTATTTTCAAGCTTATGTTTCTTGTAGATGACATAGAGCTGGATTTTGGTCTTTTTAGCCAATCTGACAATATTTCCCACTTTCTTGGATTATGTGGTCTGTTGAATATTGATGATGGTTACTTACACATATGGATGTATTTCTATCTCATCTTACATGATTTTTTTCTAAGTAGACAGGGCAGACAGAGCAGTTCAGGGAGCTGTTGCAGAAAAGATCTCAGTGCTTCTTGGTCATTAAGAGAAGGCCAACAGGACTGCAGAGGTTTGGACTGCAGATTAATAAGCAAGAGGGAGAATTGCAAGGGAGGAGATTTGAAAACTAGGCAGGGAAAGTTTTTGAGTAGGGAACTGTAACAGGCTGAATTGTATCCCTCCCAAAGTTCATGTGTTGAATTCTTAACTCCCTGTACCCCAGAATGTGATTTGTATTTAAAGACAGGGCTTTAAAGGGTAGTAATTAAGGTAAATGAGATCACGCGGGTAGGCCCTAAGCTGACATGAGGGGTATTTTTATAAGAAGAGGGGATTAGGACCCAGACACACACACGGGAAGACCGTGTGAAGACACAAGGAGAAGGCAGCCGTCTCTACAAGCTAGGGAGAGAAGCCTCAGAAGAAACCAGCCCTGCTGACACTTTGAGCTTGGACTTCTAGCCTCCAGGACTGTGAGAACATACGTTTCTGTTGTTTAAACAATTCAGTGTGGGGTACTTTATGATGGCAGCCCTAACAAACTCATGCAGGGACTGTCATATTGTGATTTACTTAAAAACATTTCATTTTGATTACTGTCAGGTAGTCACCCCCAAATTTACATATGCATCAAACCTTCAGGGTTTATCATGTAGAGAAACTACTGGTAGATAATCCAAAGTTGGCTGTTTAATATGCAAATACTAAATACCAAATGAAAATATTTCTCTCTACTGTTAAGAATGGCCGAGATTGGTAAGAAAAATATGCATTAATGGCATTTAATTTCTTAAGCCCTGGGCTGTCTATTTATTTTTTTTATTTTTATTTTTTAAAGATTTTTTATTTATTTATTTGAGAGAGAGAGAATGAGAGACGGAGAGCACGAGAGGGAAGAGGGTCAGAGGGAGAAGCAGACCCCCCGCTGAGCAGGGAGCCCGATGTGGGACTCGATCCCAGGACTCCAGGATCATGACCTGAGCCAAAGGCAGTTGCTCAACCAACTGAGCCACCCAGGTGCCCTGGGCTGTCTATTTAAAGTCTATTTTTTAAAAAGATTATTTATTTATTTATTTGAGAGAGAGAGTAAGCCAGCACAAGGCGGGGGGAGGAGCAGAGGGAGAAGCAGACTCCCCGAGCAGGGAGCCCAACATGGGGCTCCATCCCAGCACCCTGAGATCATGACCTGAGCCGAACGAAGGCAGACACTTAACGGACTGAGCCACCCAGGTGCCCCTATTTAAAGTCTATTTTATGAAGCATCCAGAAGTTAGAAAGTTACAGGGTCAAGTGTTATACTGGGTAGCTAAGTTCTAGCTAAGATCTGTGGGCCGGTTTCAGTCTACAGTATTGTCTTGCTGTCATCTTTAAAAAGACATCCTTAGATCACACCTATCTTTTGGCAGAGTTGGGCTGGGTGGTCTTTCAAATTTTGTTTCTTTCAAATTTAATATTAGATGATTCTGCTGTTTCTCAATCTGCTCTATTTACCATGTTCAACATTAAGGCTACAGGAGACTTGAAGTTGCAAATATTTTCTCAGGCAGGAAATATTAACATTCAGATACTCATACACAGTTATAGACAATGCTATTGTCTGTGCTTAGTGGTTGCAGAACTAAAATTTCTTGACATCCTATTCACTGCACTGGATGGTTAAAATAGTTGTTCCCTTTGATGCACTTCAGCCTGCTGTTTAGGAAGATGTAATTGTGCCCATTGAGGAAGATGTGTTGGAAATACTCAAAGCAGGATATATTTAAAGTACATCAAGTTGAATAGAATTACATTATTCAAGCTGAAAACCCGATGAAACCTTTGTTACAGGGTTCCTTAACCAGTGAGATGTCTCATTTGGAGGGACATGATAGTGATTTGCTATTTATCATGAAATGTGCTTTTTATATCTGTAATCAAATAAAGTACATAGCAAGAGATGTCTTGGATCAGAGTTTCTCAGAATAACAGCAGTGGCTTCAAACACAGTGTTAATCATTTGCTCAGACGGGAACACAAGAAATAGCAAAATATCAATGGTTTCATTTGACACATGGTTTCCAGCTAGTTATTGAGCACACAGTAGATATTCAGAGGTGAGGAGTACAGAATCAAAGGATGGTGTTAAGAGAAGGTAACCAGCCTAGTTTGGGAGGGTTCAGGAAGTGCATTTAGAAGAAAGTGCAATACAGCCAGAGGTCAGGATTTACATAGCTCAAAAAGAAAAAAAATCATATGGTAAGACCCCAAACAAAAGGCATCCAGCAAGAACCTAAGCAAGAAGTGTGAGGAAGTTATAAGAAGAAAATTACAAATTTTCATCAAAACTTAAAAAAAGAAACAAAGTGAAGGGGTACCTGGGTGGCTGGGTCAGTTAAGGGTCCGACTCTTGATTTCGACTCAGGTCATGATCTCAAGGTCGTGAGATCAAGCCCCGTGTGGGACTCTGGACTGAGAGTGGAGCCTGCTTAAGATTCTCTCTCTTCCTCTGCACCCCCCCATCCCTGCTCACAGGCACTCTCTCTCCCTCTCTCTCAAAAGAAAAGAAAGGAAAGAAAGAAAAGAAAGAATAAAGTGGGGAGCTTGGATGACTTACTTCATATATTGAAGATGTCAATGATTTGCAAATTAATGCAATCCTAATAGATACATTTGTGGCATATTTCTGGTGATTTCCCTTGGTTATGCTTTCCTGGAGATACTAAACTTTATAAAGAATGTATTTTTTTAAATCAGGAATACAACTTACTAGAATTTTCTTCTGTTCATAATTATAGTAAAATTCCTCTGTTGGTAACCTAAGGATCTATTGTCTTTACTTGAGACCGCAGGGCCACTGTGCTGTGCATCTCTGGGAGTACCACTCTCATCATGGTCTATGTGAATATCACTCTCCGGAGTTGTGCAGTCCACAGCCTAAGCTATTGTACAGGATGACCTGACCCTGCACACTGAGTGATTTTTGTTCTTGCTTTTTCCCTAACTCCAAGGAAAGTCTTCTATTCTTTCTCTTTAAAACCAAAACAGAAACACCCCACTTATTTTTAATAGATAATTTACCTTACCTGAGAGGTCACATCACCAAGTTATAAAAATTTCACCACATTGAAAGGATTGTCGTAAAGCTCTGAAGGTATTTTCAAGCTTTCCATTGTTTTAATGAAAAAGCAGCACACCCCATCAAGAAGTTTCTGAACCCTAGCCAGAACTCTTCATCTAGAAGGGAATTTAAGTGCTGGTGTGTTGGAAAGCCTGTCATTAGCTGCCCATCACTCAGCCGACTGGTAGTAGCAATGATTCCAACATTGATTACAGATAGTGCTGTATAGGAAGGACAGATTTTTGGTTTTAAGAAACCCACTGAATGATTAACTTTTGTGAGTATGTAATTCCATACTTCTTTGCAAAATCTAAGTATCCAATAAAGTGCACATTTTTTGTTTTTCTCTTAAGTTCTAAACAATGTTTTTTTCCTGTGTCCTTCACATAGCTACAATGAATCTACTGTCCACATTGTGCATGCCCCCTAGATTTCATGGAGGCTGCACATGTGTTTTCTTTGATAGGATCAGAGCTTTAACTTAGTGGACCCACTGTTTCCTTAGTAATTCAGTGAAGAAACAGACATGGCCCAGAAAGCATGTGTTACCCAGCAATGTATTGGAAAAAGAGGTTTTTCCAGCAAGAAAAAAGAAAGATTGAATAAACTGTTGCAATAAATAAAACTGACCCAAAACTTGATATAAAAAAAGAGAGAGAAAGAGATTTTAATTTCCCAAATTTTTCTACTGAACATTTAGGTTTGAAAAAAAGGATGAGATTAATTTTGAAGATAAAATGTTTTTATTTTGTGAATTAATTTACTAATGAAAATGAATAATTTTCAAATTAATTTTAATTTTAATCACAGTAACCTAGGTTCATAGTTAACAAGTCAAATAGCAATAAGAGGCGTATAACAGAAAACAGCTCTGCCTTTCTAGTCTCCTCCCTGGAAGCAACAGGTTTCAAACTTAGTTTTCTCTTTGTTACGTAGCTGAGAATCCCTTTCTCTTCTCTTTCTAAAATAGTTGCAAAGCATAATTCCTTGTTTAGTCTGTTGTCAGGGCTTTATGAGCATGACTGTACCAGTTAGGGTCCATCAGAAAAGTACCCAGTTGGAATAGCCATGCGCACCATAGAATCTTCTCTCATTAAGTGGTCTATTCCAGGTGAGCGACTTTTCAGATCACTGGTTAATGAGTCAAAGTCGTACCTTAAAATTGGTATCTAATACTAAAGAAGCCCACAAAATTTTTTGACTCTTCTTATGGGTAGGAGATGAAAGTTGCACGATTTGTTGCTTACATTGGAAGAAATATCCTCACAAGCCCCACAACACTGAACCCTCAGAAACGTCAGAGCCAGAGTCTTGGGACTCTGACTCTTGAGATTTACCCGTATTTTTCGGTATGCTGGTGTGTCCTCAAGGTATCTAGGGTTCCTGATTCTTCTGGCTCTCCATGCCCTTTCAGCAGGATGTCATTAAGATGGTGGACCAGTCTGATGTCATGTCTTGCAGGAATAAACTTGAGTTCCTATATTAACACAAAGCACGAAATTACACCTATTGACTGTGTAGGATGTGCTTAACGTGTTTTGCTTCCTCTCTTTTCCTCAAGGATTTTTTGGGGAATAATCAAAGCTTTTAGATCCACCTTATGCTTATCTCTTATGTAATCTATCACTTAAGTAATTATTTTTGTCACCTGTATTACTTTTCACAATCAAGTTGCAAAACCAGATATCAATAAGGCTAATGTTGTCCTTTAGGATCATATTAAGATCTCCTCAAACCCCTGTCTGTGGAAACTCTATGGTTTTACCAAGATTTATAAAAATTCAGAAGTTTGCATTCATCCAAATTACCTACAGCTCTGAGTTCTGTCTTCGCTGAATTTTCAAAATTCATTCTACATTCCTGTCCCAGTCTCCCAAACATACAACCGACCTCCTTCTCCTTAAGTCTCCATCCTTCAAAATGCTACTCAGCCAGGGAGGAGTTCCAGGGAGCGGAATAGTGAAAGGCTGTGGTAGGAAGGTGGGGGGTAGGGTTGGGTTCCTTCCGGCACTACATAGTGGATAACCAAAAGCACAAGACTAACTGCGCCTTCCTATGAAGCCTCAATTCTATCAACTCAGCTGCAGTTCTCAGCAGAGCATGCAGCCCTTTTCCTCTCCTCTCTTCTCCTGGCTCCCATACTCAAATTCCCGCTCAACGATTAATAACATGACTATGTACTTGCTGCCATATATATATATATATATATATATATATATATATATAATATATATACACACACACACACACACATATATATACATACATATATACAAATATATATATATACAAATATATATATATATGATTGTCCACTTCCTGCTCTCGCAACCCCATGAGGTAGGAACAATCATACCCATTTTACAAGTGGGAAAATGGAGGTAGAGAAAGACTCAGTAAATTGACCTGAAATACACATTTTGTAATTATGTTTACTTGCTATCTAACCAGGCTTACTAAGACATTGCTACAAACAAATGTTTCTATTGTAGGAGGAAGTCTAGTGCTAGTTGGTGAAATAGATCTCTTTTACTCATCCGCCATGTGTACTTAGCCATGACCCTGTGTTCTGCAAGTTTCATTGTTCTCCGTCTCTTCGTTTGGACCTCTTAGCACCCATACTTGAATTCCTTACCTTGGTTACTTTCACTGAGCTAAAAAATATTTATTTGGGTCACTCCGTGTGTGTGTGTGTGTGTGTGTGTGTGTGTGTGTGTAAGACTTAAATTTTTTAAAGCACTTCAAGGTTTGCAGCAAAATTGAGAGGAAGGGAGGTACAGAGATTTCTTTTTTTTTTTTAATTTGTAGTTTATATTTAATTTCTTTTGGACAGCACTGTTCTAGATACTTCACAACACTCTGAGTTATAAATAAATACAATGTTTCCTACCTGTATCATGGAGCTTGGGAATTTGGCACTTAAGATCCTGCTTATATTAGTTTTGTACTGTTATATAACAAAATATCACAGACTGAGTGATTTAACCAATACCCATTTATGATCTTGTTGAAGAATGAAAGTCCACTCAAAATTAAAAATAGATATTCCACAGGCAAATGGGCTGAGGAAAAGAGAATTTCACCAAGAGTTTAAAGAATTTCTCCTGCTTTCCCATTCTCCAGTTGTACCCCATGGCAAACTGCTCATTCTCACTGAGACAGTTTTCTCTCTCAGTTTGGAAATGAGTGTATGAACACAATGTCTTTTGGCATCATAGGATTTTTTAAAAAATTTTATTATGTTATGTTAATCACCATACATTACATCATTAGTTTTTGATGTAGTGTTCCATGATTCATTGTTTGCGTGTAATACCCAGTGCTCCAGAGATTTCTTATATACCTTCTGCCCCACCCATGTATAGCTCCCCCACTATCAACAACCCCTACCAGAGGGGGTACATTTGTTACAAGTGATGAACCTACCCTGATGCATCATTATCACCCAGAGTCCAGAGTTTACTTTAGGGTTTACTCTTGGTATTGTACATTCTCTGGGTTTAGACAAATGTAAAATGACATGTATTCATCATTATTTTATCATATAGAATATTTTCACTGCCCTAAAAATGCTCTGTGTTCCACCTACTCATCCCAGTTTCCCACTCCCTGACCCCTAGCAACCACTGATTTTTTTAGTGTTTCCATAGTTGTGCCTTTTCCAGAATGTCATGTAATTGGAATCATATAGTATGTAGCTTTTTCAGATTGGCTTCTTTCACTTAGTAATACGTATTTAAGTCCCCTTCATATCTTTTTATAGATTTATAGTTCTTCTTTTTTTGCAGTGGGGGGTGAGTACTAAACAATATTTCACTGTCTGGATAAACATGTTTATCCATTCATCTACTAAAGGACATCTTGGTTGCTTCCAAGTTTTGGCAAGTATGAATAAACAGCCATGTGCATGGCTTTGTGTGGACATAAGTTTTCAACTGCATTGGGTAAATACCAAGGAGAAAGATCACCAGATCATATGGGAAGAGTATGCTTGGTTTTGAAAGAAACCACCAAGATGTGTTTCAAAAGTAGCTGTTCCATTTTGCAATCCCACCACCAATACCTGAGTGTTCCTGTTGCTACACATCCTCACCAGCATTTGCTGATGGCAGTGTTCTGGATTTTGGCTGTTCTAATAGGTGTGTGGTCGTATGTCATTGTTGTTTTCATTTGCATTTCCCTAATCATAAAGGATGTGGAACATCTTTTCATATGCTTATTTGCCAGCTGTATATTTTCTTTGGTGAAGTGTCTGCTGAGGTCTTCCACCCATTTTTTTAAATCTGGTTGGTTTTTTTTTTTTTAATTGTTTCTTTGGGTAATTTTTGTATCAAGAGTATAGTAATAAAATACATCCTAAAATTTGATATTCCTGAGAATATCTCTCTGTTGTTCCCACAGAAAAACAATACATTGGCTGAATGTGGAAATGCTGTAGACATTACCTTAATATGATTCCTTCCTCTTGGATGAAAGTCCGATGACAATATGAATTCCAAATACTTTCAAATACCACAAAACTACTAACAAAGAGATGGGAAGATGAGTGAGAAATCAGATATGAAGAATTAATCAAGGCATTGCAACTATCTTCCAGAAGAAAATAAGGCAAATTGAGAGGAAAGAAAATGTATTAGACTTATATAAGAAAACTTTTTAGATTTGAAAAAGACCCAAGATAGAAGATTAAGCACACTAACCATGTGCCAAGAAAAATTAACCATGAAAGAATAAAAAACATCCAGCTTGGAAACTATTTTCTACCCAACAGTGGGAAGATACTGAGAGGCCACACACTATTTTTATTTTCAATTACTTGATGAACTTCCGAAGGGAGTGGTAGCAGACAGAAGAGCTGGAAAGAAAGGAAACAGGAAGCTCACTGCCAATTTTATAGCTACTGAAAATTATCTACTGAACAAAGAAAATAATGCATTAAAGAAAAAGCTAAAATGCAGTGGAGCAGATACTCCACACAGGAGATCTAGAATAAAAAGGGAGTAATGTTTCTGGGCTATGGATGTTCATTGTCCCAGCCCACTCCCCACAGACCCATGAGTACCCAAGTGGTTAAACAAAGAATCCAAACCATCAACATCCAGCTCCCACTCATTTTTAAAGGGAAAGATTCAATCAGTGTATAAGTATACAAAAATAGAAGTCAAGAAGGACCCCGCCATTACTATTCTTGGCAAAATCATGGATATGGATATCAGGGCCCCATTCCAACATGAAGAAACAAAAGCCAAAGATAAATCAACGTAGAACCCATGGAAGCATCTTGCAAAGATATGTAAGAAATAAGTAAGAAAAATGTAGACTGCCAACCACAGGTTAAGTGTACTTTTTTGAAGAATTAGAAAAGATCGTTTTTATACAGTAATAGTAACTTAAGAAAATTTCAAAGAACATGAGTGCTGTGGACGCATCAAAGAATACGTGATACAGTAAGAAGCGAAAATGGAGCCATTAGAGCTATAAAATATTGAAGAGAGAAATAAAACTCATTGCATTTTTTGTTTCAAATATCTTTAACAGTAAAAGAAATATAACAGGATAAATACAGCTAAAGCTAACTCCCTTTCCTTTCTTTTTTTTAAAATTTTTTATTGTTATGTTAATCCCCATACATTACATCATTAGTTTTTGATGTAGTGTTCCATGATTCATTGTTTGTGCATAACACCCAGTGCTCCATGCAGAACGCGCCCTCCTCAATACCCATCACCAGGCTAACCCATCCTCCCACCCCCCTCCCCTCTAGAACCCTGAGTTTGTTTTTCCAGAGTCCATTGTCTCTCATGGTTCATCTCCCCCTCCGATCCCACCCCTTCATTCTTCCCCTCCTGCTACTCCCTTTCCTTTCTAATCCTTCCATCCCCAAACATAATCACATTCTAATTTGGTGTGTTTCCTTTATACCTTTACTACAAATATATGTGACTATAAATATGGAATGACATTATTTTATGCTTCTGGAGTTCACATGACCCATATCATTATATAAATTACATATTACTATTGTAACTCATTTTTTAAAACTAAATACTACCTTCACAAAGTTTTTTCACATTGATCTATTTCAGTCAAATCATCATCTAGCATTTCATTGCATGAATAATCCTCAGCTTATCCATTCTCCTACTGATATTAGGATTTTCTTTCATTACCTTTTGTTATTACAGATAGCTCTGAAATACATATCCCTTTATGTCTCCTTAAGCTCATATGGATGCAAAATCTCATCCAGAGTAGACTCCTAAAAGGGGGTCAAAACTATGTACAACTTTGACTTGACAAGGTATTGTCACTGTTTCTCTAAATTATATTCTCCTCAGAATGTAAATAGTTCTAATTTCCTCTCGTCCTTGCCAAACACTTGACAATTTATAGCATGAAATGATAACTCAGAGTGATTTCAGTTTGCATTCCGATTGCTATGTGGTTGAACAAATTTTCGTAAGTTTCATAGCCCATGATGAGTCCACTTATGTGAATTGCTCATTCGTATACTTTAAGATTGGGTTAATTGGCTTTTTCTTTCTTTCTTTCTTTTTTTTTTTAAGATTCTATTCATTTTTCGACAGAGAGAGAGACAGCAAGAGAGGGAACACAAACAGGGGGAGTGGGAGAGGGAGAAGCAGGCTTCCCGCCAAGTAGGGAGCCCGATGCGGGGCTCGATCCCAGGACTCTGGGATCATGACCTGAGCCAAAGGCAGACGCTTAACGACTGAGCCACCCAGGGGCCCGGCTTTTTCTTATTGATTTATAAGAATTTTTTATGTATTCTGGATATCAATCCTTCATAGGCTAACGGCATTGCAAATATTTTCTTGAAAAGAATGACTTTTCTTTTAATGTTTAAAATTGTTTAGTTTGTTAGAGAGAAATTTATAATTTTAAAATGCACCAATTTTACCATTTGTGATTTGTGCTTTTGTGTCTAAGGACACTGTTTCTTCCCTTATGTAATAAAATAATCTCATACATCTTCTTCTCAAAGTTTAAACTTTTTCCTTTTCATATTTAGGTCTGAGAAATTTTTTGAAAAAAATCATAAATCGTTGTTGAATTTTATCAAATGCCATTTCTACTCCTATTGAGATGTTCAAATGGTTTTTCTGCTAATCTATCTAATTCAATACATTAATAGATTTTCCAGTTTATTGGGAATGCAAGCCTTCTTTGCATTTCACACACAAAAACCCACTATTTATATTTTATGATTACTAGTATTTTAATACCACGAGAAAAAGAGATAAGCCCCAAATAATTTGTATTTCCAAATACCAACCCAAGTTAATGAGACAATCTAGAGGGAGGCTTTGAAGAAAAGGAACTGTCCTTGCAAAAGTTACTTTGTAAATAAGATAAATCAGTGACTTCCAAATTAACTGTACAGTACAATGCAAAATCACATCCTGTTTCTCCAAGGCACTGATGCATTTGGTTCCTAACATATTATTAGAACTTCGTGACTTTGGTTAAGTCAGACTGATGTATCACTTTCCTTTATTGTAAGTCCTTGTCCAGGCTTGTTACCAAGATTGTAACAGGTTATAAGGAAGCTATCATACTTACAGATTATTCATCCCTTGAATATTTCTTAGAAGTGTAAAACCTCTTGGGTCTGATACCTATGTTGGGTAGATACTAAACTATTGATTTTTAATCGTTAAAAAAAAATTTTGGTAATTGGGATTTTTATACTACATTGTTCATTTCAACTGTTTTCAAATGCATTGGCATGAAGTGTTATAAATTGTTATTGTTGCAGGGTTCTTGTCTCACGGGGTGGGAGAATGAATCTCGCCGACACAAAAGGGTGAAGCGAGTGAAAGTTTATTAAGGGAAGGTGAGAACAGAAAGAAAAAAGCTCTCTAGAGGGAGAAGGGTCTGGAATGGGTTGCCACTGATGGCTTTTATGGTTGGCCTTTTATAGAAAACTGGCGAGGGACATTGGCAAATATCTTGTCTGTAACATTTAAGACAAACAAGGTGGATTTGTAAATGCCTTGTCTATATTTATAATAAACATGGTGCATTTGTCATGTTCCCTTCTCTCTGGTTAATATCTTGTCTATAACATTTCTCCACACCTGAGATTTCTGGGAGCCTGGTTATGTAGCCCCCTAACTGTCTCTGCCTACCTAGCCTCACCTGTCCCTTACTCATTATGATTCTAAAATCTCTCTTGCATCTCTGATAATCTTCACATTTTTTTTTTTTTTTTTAAAGATTTTATTTATTTATTTGAGACAGAGAGAATGAGAGAGAGAGAGCACATGAGAGGGGGGGAGGGTCAGAGGGAGAAGCAGGCTCCCCGCCGAGCAGGGAGCCCGATGCGGGACTCGATCCAGGGACTCCAGGATCATGACCTGAGCCGAAGGCAGTCGCTTAACCAACTGAGCCACCCAGGCACCCAATCTTCACATTTTTAACCCTAGGATTGTTGATTTGCATGTTTTCATTTTTGAGATAATCATTACGGTCCAGTATTGTCCATTTTATTAGTTTTGTCAAGACAACAAAAAAACTCTTACGTGGAAGGAAAGGGACATCTCTTCTTTAGAGAAGATTTTCAACTAACAGGTGAAGGAATGTTAGAACAGGCAATCACTATTCGGTAAGCACCACAGTAATGAATTTACTGGCAAGAACCATTAGTAGAGGCTAAAATTAATAGGTTAAAGTTTGATTTAAAAAATGGGATATTTGTGAGTCTTACAGTATCTCCCCACAAGATATGTGTTAATTACAAAGAGTAAAAAAGGAGACTTCCATTGGAGAAACCTGGCAGATACCACCTTAACAAGTTGATGAAAATTAACATCATCAGTAACGAACTATACTGACATCATGCACCTTCTGTTATAATGAGGAGAGCAAATTTTGTTTCTGTGGACATTTTGCCAAAACATGCATAACTGAAATTTAAATATAAGGAGCATCAAATAAATCCAAATTGAAAGACATTCTACAATATGGTTCTTCAAGATTCTCAAGTTTCTGAAAAACAAAGGAAGAATACCAACTTTCCCAGATTAGAGATACTCAGAGAGCACAACCCCTGAATGCCACCTGGAACCCTGGATTGAATCATGAGCTTAACAAAGAGCAAGAACAGACAGCCTGTAGATAGATTAGTTAATGATATGATTTTAACTGCGTTAATTTCTTGGTTTCAATAATTTTACTATGGTTATGTAAGTTTAGGCAAAGCTGGGTAAAGGATATATGGAAACCCTGTGATATTTTTTGCAAGTTTTTGAGTCTGAAATTGAATACAAAGTAAAAAACAAAAAGTAAAACTCCAGCTATTGGATTTTGTTGCTTCTCCCTAATGCCTGTGGTTACTTTTATTTTTTTAAGATTTTATTTATTTACTTGAGAGAGAGAGAGTGAGAGAGAGAGAGAGAGCACACAAGCCAGGGGGAGAGGCAGAGAGAGAAGTAGACTCTCCACTGAGCAGGGAGCCTGATGTGGGGCTCAATCCCGGGACCCTGATGTCACGACCTGAGTTGAAGGCAGACGCTTAATCAACTGAGCCACCCAGGTGCCCCCATGGTTACTTTTATTATTTCCTTCCTTTTACTTTTTTTTGTTGTTGTTTAGTCTCTTTTTTCTTTTTTGTTTTTAACTTCTTCAGTTGGATGCTTAGCTTGTAATTTTTAATTCTTTGTCATGTCCTGCAAATGTCTTTGTGTGGGCTATGTGTTTCTGGATTAAAAAATGATCCCCAAAGGTGGGAGTTTAAGACAACAAACATTAGTAACTTCACAACTTCTGTGGGCCAAGAGTCTGGGCTCAGCTTAGCCTGTTCCTCAGACTCTGCGGCTTTCAAGAGGCTGCGGGGAAGGTACCAGCTGGGGCTGCAGTCAACTCAAGGCTGGAGTGGGGAAGGATCTACTTCCAAGAGCACCCACTTGGTTGTTAGCCGATTTTAGTTCCTCACGTGTTGTTGCACTGAAGGCCTTAGTTCCTTCCTGGTTCTTGGTTGGAGGCTGCCCCGGTTTCTTACCCCATGGGCCTCCCCTCACGGCAGCTTCAACAGTGAGCAAGGGAGAAAAAGCCAGCAGGGTGAGCAAGATAGAAGTGACCATCTCCTACACCCTATTCTCAGTGACCTCCTCTCATGTTTCCATGTTCTATTCATTGGAAACAAGTCATTATGTCCAGCTCATATACAACTGGAGGGGATTACACAAGGATCAAAATACCAGGACATGGGAATGACGAGGAACCATTTTAGAAGCTGTTAACCACAGGATTCAAGGCTATACATTTTGCACTCTTATTACATTTCACACATTGATGTCATTGTGAATGATCTCACTGTTAATTCTAAGTATTTTATAACTTCCAATATAATTGTACCTTTGATCCACAAATTGTTTTGTAAAAAAACTTTCCAATATATATTTATTTCTACCATCAAATGTTTTGCTTTATACTTACGATGATGTATTCCTTTAATATTTTTTTCCATTCTCACCTTCTATTAAGTGGATTATACTTTATTTACTTTTATCTCTCTATTGGCTAAGAAGTCATATTACTATTTAGTAGGGATTTCCCATAAAAATTTAACATGCATACTTAATATCTAGAGATAATCAATATTTATACCTTTCTTCTGAATAAAAGAACTTTCAATATTTTAACTCCAATCTCCATTCCTCCCATTTTATAAATTGCTGTTACTTAGTACTCTAATTCCACCTTATTTTTATATCTAATCCACCATTAATGATATTTTACTCTTTTTCCCTCAGTCTCTGCTCATTTAGATTCAGCCATGATTTTGTTTTAGTTTAGATTGCTTTTTAAGTTGTGGTTGTTTGTTTTGGGGGCTTTTTGGAGGTTTACCATTAGTTCTTGAATCCTTTGATCTGTGTTCAGTTTTCTTCTTCCTGAAGTATAGTTCTTTCAGCAACACTTCTCACACGTTAGACATATGTTGGACCCCCTTTTGCTCCTGTTTCTTAAGCACGCTCGTATAATTGTCATCTTATGTTTGAGCTCTCCCCCTCTTCACTTCACGGTCTGCACTTACATTCTGCTATATTTAGCCCGTCCCTCAAGCTTTGAGTATAGTGAAGTTTTTCATTACCGGAAGATCTATCTGATTCTGTGACCCTCTTCTTTTCCACTGGTTTTCTTCTTTAAGATTTAGTACCTTCTTTCATTTGTTTAATTATTACAATCATGCCCGCTTAATCCATCTTTTTATTTTTTTGAGGGAGAGAGAGAGAGAGATCGTACACAAGGGGGGAGGGGCAGAGGGAGAGGGAGGATCTTAAGCAAGCTCCACGCCCAGTGCAGAGCCTGATACAAGGCTTGATCTCTTGACCCTTAGATCACGACCTGAGCCGAAATCAAGAGTCAGTCGCTTAAGAGACTGAGCCACCCAGGTGTTCCCCATTTAATCATTTTTAAATCTAAAGTGTGTAAGGTGTTTATTCTCCTGTTTGTTGTTTCTGATTTTTCTGTCAGTGGATTGTTTTCTCATATATTTTTATTTTGTAAATTAGAAGCTCATTTTTAAAGGTTTCTTTTTTCCCCTGTAGGAATTCTATATGCAAAAAAATTATGCAGGTATCTTCTAGAATAGTTTTGCATTTGTTTCTATTGGATACCCCAGGTAAGTCACAAAACTTTGGACTAATTTTCATTATAATACAATGTAAACAAACAGAAGAAGTAAATTCACACTTCAAACTATTTCTAGTTGCTAAGACTAGCTTTGGGTTTCAACCAATTGGAAAGATGAGCTACATAAAGAGGCTTGATTCCATTTCATATCTATCGTTACCCAGAAGACTCATTACCTGTCCTTATGGGGCAGTAAAATCCCAGCCCCTCTTCATTACCAGATATAAAAGCTCATTCCTTTTAAGAAATAAAACAAATGAAAGGGGGAAAAAAAGAGAGAGAGGAAGACCAAGAAACAGACTCTTAACTATAGAGAACTAACTGGTGGTTACCAGAGGGGTGGCAGTGGGGGTGGGGGGGAGGATGGGTTGAATAGGTGATGGGGATTAAGGGGTCACTTGTTGTGATGAGGGCTGGGTGGTGTATGTAAGTGTTGAATCACTAAATTCTACACCTGAAACTAATATTGCACTCTGTTAACTGGGATTTAAAAAAACTTGAAAAAAAACCCTCATTCTTGGTGTTTTCTTGTCAACTTGATTGCTTACTGTGTAGGTTTGCCATTTTCTTTTTATTTGTTTCTCAAACATTTCCCTTCCTTCTGATCAGACCAGCTTTGCCACTAAAAATTTATTGTTAAATATTATAACATATGACTGTGCTTTCTTGTGTAATTTGAAGTGGGCCCAGCAGTCAGAATTACGTATCCAAGGAAAGATCCACACGTTTGCTGTGACTAGTGTGTCCCCAGTGGGAGACATCGTAACCAAACCCAAAATTTCACATGGATGGGAATGCCCAAATTTTCCAGGTACTCATACCTAAACACAGACTATTTGGCACTAAAGCAGCTTGTCTATCCTCAAATCCTACAAGACCACTCATACTTACACGAATAGTAACCATGACAACAGGAAGGGGGCTCTCTTCTGAACCGCGGCCCTGTGTTGTCCACATGGGCCTCACCCAACCATGCAGAAAACCATAAAAAGGAAAAGAATTAATAGATTTAAGTGATTATATAATAAATGCTAAATATGTATAGCAGAGAAAGAAGGTTCAAATGATACATAAACAAAAAATACTTACTTCCCACAAATGAAACACTGAATATGTTCATCAAAAGTGGCTTATGTTGTTTCTGAAAAATAAATCACTAGACAGATAGATAGACATAAAATGACCAAGAATAAGTTTCACTTTATGAACTATTTTACTTATACTCTAGGGTAAAATAAGCACATAATTACATTAATATTATCTTGAACCAAAATATTTATTATAAGAGCAAACAAGAGATGAAAGTATAAAATAAGTTACAACAAATCTCTAATCTTAAATTTTGAATTAGAAATATCAGTGCGAACTCAGGATTTTTCTCCCTTAAAAATTTTTTTTCTAGTTTTGACCTCTGAAACAATGTATAATTAGTGCTTCTACGTACCATTCTCCTCTAAACAGAACCTAGAGCTGTTGTAGGAAATGTACAGGAATATTCTGGAACATCTTGGCACAAAAAACAAGGAAGCTACCCTTAAAGGCTAATGGATCGTGTCAAAAGTACATACAGCCAGCTTGATGGGCTCCCACCACAAAAGATGTGACAATTTGAGCATCAATGAGAATAATGATTGCAATTGTTTAAAACTCACTAAAAATATAAAATTCTATGAGTTATTAGTGATATTAAAGAAAGAATAAAAAAAGAAATAAAGTATAACTCATTGCACAATATCGGAGGTTACTAGGGCACAAAATCATTTTGAAAATTGATAACAAAAGGAAAAGAACAGCATTTCTCTTGTCTTTGCAGTATGAACTGCGTTGCAGAGGAATCAAATATCTTCAGTGGATGGGGCATGCTCTGGTCTGTACAAAAACTGCTAATAAGTGCAGGGTGCCTGGGTGGCTCAGTCGTTAAGCGTCTGCCTTAGGCTCAGGTCATGGTCCCAGAGTCCTGGGATCGAGCCCCGCATCGGGCTCCGGAAGCCTGCTTCTCCCTCTCCCACTTACCCTGCTTGTGTTCCCTCTCTCGCTGTGTCTCTCTGTCAAATAAATAAATAAAATCCTAAAAAAAAAAAACAAAAACTGCTAATAAGTGCAGAAGGAGTCCCAGAATTCGAAAAAGCACCATTTTACAACTTCTAAAACAACTTCAGACAATTTTCATCAATGGGCTATAAAACTGCTAGATGATATGTCGATGGAAATTTTTATAATGAAGGAAACGGAGTGTCAGGACCTGAACCATGAACCCAAGTATCTCTTAAAAGTGAGACAACCAGCCTTGAAATGCCTTCTAATAAGATGCAGCGTGAAATGACAGCACCATCCGCGATGAAATTTGAGCCTGAATATAAGTAACCCTCCAGATCCAACTCCCGGTCTATAGGAAATACAAGAGAAACAAGTTAAATCATATCAGGAGAGAACAGTCGGCAAAATTCAGAACATGGAACGGACTCACTTTTTTTCAACATTTGAAGCAAAAAAAGAAAAAAAATTAAAATGAAAGAATTTTTTTTAAAACATTTTATTTATTATTTGACAGAGAGAGACACAGTGAGAGAGGGAACATAAGCAGGGGGAGTGGGGGAGGGAGAAGCAGGTTTCCCAACCCCGATGAGGGGCTGGATCCCAGGACCCTGGGATCGCAATCTGAGCCAAAGGCAGATGCCTAACGACTAAGCCACACAGACGACCCGAGAGAATGTTTTATAATAAGAACTTAATGACAAACTTAGCGATATAAGAAAATACAAATAATGAACCTTATTTGAATCTTCAATAAACCAAACCAACAGTAAAAAAACTTTTTGGACAAAATATCAATTTTGAAGTTTGAATATGGGCTGAATATTACAATATTAAATATTAAACATTATTTATATTATTATAAACATTATTATATTATTTTAATATTGATATTAAACACTATTAAACAATTAATAGTATTAAGTAGGAATATAACTGGCTTTTATGATGTAAGAAAATGTCCTATATTTTTTTTAATTCACACTGAAATGTTTAGGGGTAAAAGAACATGACATCAGATTTGCTTTAGAATACTTTCCCCAAGAAAGCAAAGTCTGGTAATGTAGAGGGTTGTTGGGGCCGATGGTAGTTACAGAGGTTCCTGGTACTCTTTCAGGTATTCTGGAATTTTTCCTAATAAAAGTAACAAAAGAGACTGATGTGTCTCATAGCAAAGCACCAAATTTGAAGAATAAAAAGGAAAACTTTTCAAGTAGTTATGCATGTGAAGCTGGAACCTACAAAGTTTTTTTTCCTCTGATAAATTGAACAGCAGAAAATCGTGGAGAAACATCTATAAGGTTGCAGAAAACTTAATGTAACCTGAGACCCCTTTACTCAACCAGGAATTTATTTACAATTAAGGCTACGGAGAAAATGCTTTTAAATATGCACTCACTCAGGATTGTAATAGCCTAAAAATCCTGTTTGGAAAAATAATCCAGTCTACTTCAAGATTAATCAAGGTCAGGAATCTATGAACGGGGAATTTGTGTTATGGGAGAACTGGCGAGCAAAAACATGAGTCCAGTCAATCATGAGATAATTCAAAATAATTGTGCTAATTATTTTTATAAAACATGACATAGTTTTAAAAATTCATGATAGAGAGCCCAATGTCCTCTAATATCCCTTTATCTATTTTCTTTTATAGTATTTATCATAATTATTTATAAGTTTATTTTATTAAGATCTGATTCCAATCATGAGTCTACAACCTGGTTAAGAGCAGGGGTCACTTTTCAAAAGTGCGTTTAATTTTCATCACAGTGGGCTCCCAACATCTAACATAATGCCCCCCCACATAATAGGAATTTAAGAATTTTTTGAATAAAAAATTAAACAATAATTTGCAATTATTCATTAAGGCAAAATCCCCAAAGATGACTATAACATCTTAGAGTTGGGGCAGTTTTACTTTTAGCAGCTGTATTGAGCTATAATTGAAGTACAACAAGCTACCATATTTAAAGTGTACCATGTGATACATTTTGACATACGAACCACGATTGTATCCCATGGAACAATCACCAGAGTCAAGGTGGTAAACATATCCATCATCCCCAAATGTTTTCTTGGGACCCTTTTAATTCCTCCTTGCTCTTCCTCATTCTGTTCCCTGCCCCATGTACAGGTCAGAAGTTACCAAGTAGCACATTTTAAATATGGCAGTTTGTTGTGTTATCAATTAAACCCTTATCTGCTGTCTGTTGCTATACACTAGTTTGCATTATCTAGAATTTTAGATATTCAATCATACAGTATGATTTTTTGTACTTTTTTTTTTTTTTTTTGGTCTGGCATCTTCTACTCAGGATAATTATTATTATTATTATTTTTAAAGATTTCATTTATTTATTTGAGAGAGAGAATGAGAGAGAGAGAGAGCACATGAGAGGTGGGAGAGTCAGAGGGAGAAGCAGACTCCCCGCTGAGCAGAGAGCCTGATGCGGGGCTCGATCCCGGGACTCCAGGATCACGACCCGAGCCGAAGGCAGTCGCTTAACCAACTGAGCCACCCAGGCGCCCCTCAGGATAATTATTTTGAGATTTATTCATGTTGTCATGTATATCAACAGTTCGATTCTTTTTTATTCCTGAGTAGCATTTCATTGTATAGAATATACACAATTTATCCATTCATCTACCGATGAACACTTGGATTGTTTTCAGTTTTGGGTTACTACAAATAGAGGTGCTATGAACATTTGTGTACAAGTCATAGAATGGACATATGCTTTCCTTTTTCGTAGATAAACACCCAGCAGTGGAAAGCCTGCACCATGTGATAGATCTGTTTTAAAATTTTTAAGCTATCCAAACTTTTATAAAGTGGTTGTTCCGTTTTATATTCCTGCCAGCAGTGTAGGGGAGTTCCAGTGCCTCCATGTCTTTGCCCTACCTTGGTATGGTTCAAGCCATTCCAGTTAGGAGCATAGTAGCATCTCATTGTGGCTTCAGTTTGTATTTCCCTAGTGAATCATGGATATCTTTTCATGCCTTTATTGGCCATCTGTAGATACTGTTTGGTGGAGTGTCTGTTCAAATCTTTTGCCCTTTTTATTACTGAGTTTTATTGAGTTTTGAGAGTGATTCATATATTCTGGAAGCAAGTGCTTTATCAGATATGTGACTTGCTGATATTTTCTTCCATTCTGTTGTTTGTCTTTTCATTCTCTTTACAGTGTCTTTTGAGAAAAGTAGCATTTTTAATTTTGATGAAGTCCAGTTTATCATGTTGATCTGTTTTTTAAACTGTGTTTTTGGTTTCATATTAAGAAATCTTTGCCTAACCCAAGATCGCAGAGGTTTTTCTTCTATTTCTCCTAGGTATCTTAATGGTTTCAGGTTTAACATTAGGTCTCTGATCCACTTTGAGTCACATTTTTTTCTATTGCATAAGGTACAGCTCAAAATTCATTTATTTTTTACGTGGAGCTATCCAGTTGTTCCAGCACCATGTGTTGAGATTACGCTATGAATTGCTTTTGCATTTTTATGAAAACTCAGTTGTCCATACATATGCGAGTCTACTTCTGGATGCTCTAATCTGTTCCATTCCTCTCTCTGCCTGTCTTGATGGCAGTATCTACAGTGCACTGTTTTGATAATAAGTCTTAATGTCAGCTAGTGTTGGTCCTCCAACTTCTTCTTCTCTTTCAAAGTTGTTTTGGCTCTTTCAGATACTTGACCATTCATATGAGTTTTAGAATCAGTTTGCCAATCGCTACAAGAAATTCTGCTCTGCTTTTGGTGGTTACTACATTGACTCTATAGATCAATTTTGGAAGAACTGATATCTTTACAATATCGAGCCTTCCAACGTATGAGCATAATAAATCTCTCATTTAGGTAGGTCTTTACCTTCTCTCAAACAATGTTGGATAGTTTCCAGGGTACAGGTCTTTCACATCTTTTGCCAGATTTATCCCTACAGAATTTCCTATTTGAACGCTACTGTTTCTTTTTTTTTTTTTTAATTTATTTTTTGACAGAGAGAGAGACAGTGAGAGAGGGAACACAAGCAGGGGGAGTGGGAGAGGGAGAAGCAGGCTCCCCGCCAAGCAGGGAGCCCGATGCGGGGCTCGATCCCAGGACCCTGGGATCATGACCTGAGCTGAAGGCAGACGCTTAATGACTGAGCCACCCAGGCGCCCCTGAACACTATTGTTTCTTAATTTCAACTTCTGATGTCTTCTTGCTAGTATTTAGAGTTACAACTGATTATTGTATATTGCTCTTGAATCTGGCAACCTTTCTAACCTCACTTAACAGTTCTAGTAGATTTGGGGGGGTAGATTTCATTAGCTTTTCTACATCAAGTTTTAAAAGGATAGTTTTAGGGATGCCTAAGTGGCTCAGTCGTTAAGCGTCTGCCTTTGGCTCAGGTCATGATCCCAGGGTCCTGGGATCAAGTCCTGCATCGAGGTCCTTGCTCAGCGAGGAGCCTGCTTCTCCCTCTGCCTGCCGCTTCCCCCACTTGTGCTCTCTCTCTCTGTCTCTGGCAAATAAATAAATAATAAAATCTTCAAAAAAAAAAAAGGATAATTTTAATATAATAGTAGTATAAGTATGCTAATTTTCCTTATCTTTCATGGGAATGGGGAGGAGATAGGACTAGAGACAACTATTCTGAGCTCTTTTTCTGTAAACAAAGCAGGGAAATGGGGGTGATACCTGAAAGAGATTCTGGGGGCAGGTGCTTTAAGAGATAATCTAGTATGTTCTTTATGCTAATGGGAATAATCTGCTGGAGACAGTAGTTTTACTAATGCAGGAGAGAGGGGAAAACTGTAAGGACAAAATCCTAGAGTAACTGAGAGGAAATGAGATCTTATGCACAAGTGGCAGGGTTCTTATTCAGGAGCAAGGACAGGTCAACCATTGTAGCATGAGGGAAGAGAGAGCATTCCCTAAAAATGCATGCAGATTGGCAGTTTCAGTGGCAGCAATGGGTGGACGTTCCCTGCTTCTGTGGCTTTGGTGAAAGCAGAAGGAAGGTTGTCCTGGAGAGGAAGGAGGGCCCCAGGAGTGCTACAGGTTTAAGGAGGGAGAAGAAAATGTGGAATTGTCACGTGGAAAGTGAGAAGGAACTTGACCAGGAAAATGGAGTTGGACTGAAAGCAGCACTAAAGGCCCCTTTGAGGTAAATGTGCTTGAAGTTAGACCAGTGCACATGACTCTGTGTCCCACTCCTCCTGCATTCTTCTGCACGTGTGCAAGAACAGAGTCCAGGAAGTGTTGTATTGAACATGGGTTGGGTTTTGCTGTTAGTATGACAGGTGTAGAGGAGAGCTGAGATTGTGGTCAATGCAATGCCCTCTCTGCTCACCAGCAGTAGGGGTCTTGGGTTCAGTTGGACCATCAAAGTCATGAGACCCAATGGGCTTCACCTGGGTGTAAGAAAGAACAAGTGATGGGCAATACAACATGCAAAGTGATAGCATAGAAGATGTGTGTGACTCTTCTATGAACACCATGATTTCCCAGTCATTCTGCCTTTGGGAGGTACCTAGTCACCAGATGACATCAGCTCGGGGAAGCCATGGGCTCGGGATCTCCCCAGCTTTTCTACCTAGCTGGCCACGAAGCCCCTTCAGGAGCAAGCTCTCAATTTACAGCTCCCAAGTGCTTGGTCTGGTGCCTAGTCCTCAACCAGATTTTCATTCTTCAATCTGGCATAAGATGAACTCCTAACAATTCCTTGTGTTAAAGTTGCAAATAGACTCAACCACTAGTCAAATTCTCTGTCTGTGAGGCTAGAGGAACATTCACAGAACCAGCTGGTAATCCTTTCCTTCCAACAAGAAAATGCTTATAATTATGAACCATGAAATTTAAGCTTTTTGAGGAGGGAATGACATCAAGGACAATAAAGGTCAGTGGCTTTGGGTCCCAGTGGGGTCAAAGAAATGATAGAACTCAGGTGAATTCTATATACATGGAGCATGGCATGAGACTGGGATAAGTGGAGTTGAGACTGTGGAGGTGTGCAGTTGTTGGGGGGCTCTGGGTATGTCTAGAGCAGGTGGCTGACATGGGTGGGGGTAAGAGCTCTGAGGATGAGCAGCTCAAGGGCTAAAGTACTGGAAGGGTCATCTACTGGTGGGTAAACAATATAGATTAAAGTAGATTAAAATGTTGGGGCGCCTGGGTGGCTCAGTCGTTAAGCATCTGCCTTCGGTTCAGGTCGTGATCTCAGGGTCCTGGGATCGAGCCCCGCATTGGGCTCCCTGCTCGCCGGGAAGCCTGCTTCTCCCTCTCCCACTCCCCCTGCTTGTGTTCCCTCTCTCGCTGTGTCTCTTTCTGTCAAACAAATAAAATCTTTAAAAATAAATAAATAAATAAAGTAGATTAAAATGCTATATTTTTAACCACTTGGGTTTGACTGTGGCTTCTAGAAACAACTCAAGAAGACTGCCAATACGATGGGTATTTAATAAGATTTATCATTTTGTTTTGTTGCCTTTAGAATAATCCGTTCCTTTAAATGTGATTTTTGTGTTTTAAGCTCCATACTCATCTTATTGCCAGATCAACTTTCCTCTTCACCCTGGGCCCAACCAAAGGCCAATCTTCACTGGACTCTTTCTTGCTCTCAGCATCCCTTCTTCCGGTAAATCCCACCATTGCTGGCTCCTTAGTGTCCCCACCAACAGCATCTGTAAATGTGAATTCATTCACTAATGTGATGTGTGAAACAAAACAAGCACTTTGCAGGGTTTTATTGATGTGCTTCTCATTTCTATTTCTATTTATGTCCTCAAATTTCTGTATGCTGCAATAAACACGACTACCTCCGTTCTTCTCTAAGGCCAAGATGACCACCCATTCTTTTTATGTTGTTTTATAACTTCTAAGTGTTCTTTCTCTTTTAGGAACAGTGTTTCCAAAAATCAACACCGTCCCTTAAAGTCCAAGTCATATGCACTATATTCTGTAGGCGCAAAGAAAGAAAGTGGAAGAGGGAATTAAATTTGTAAGAATGTCCAGGCACTGGGACAGGCATTTATGAATGTTCTCTTTTAAAACTCTGTACACCCAGGGCGCCTGGGTGGCTCAGTTGGTTAAGCGCTCGACTCTTGATTGGCTCAGGTTGTGATTTCAGGGTCCTGGGGGCGAGCCCTGGGTCCAGCTCCGCGCTCACCATGGATTCTCTCTCTCCCTCTCCTTCTGTCCCTCCTGCTGCATGCGTGCGCTCTCCCTCTCAAATACATAAATGAATCTTTAAAAATAAATAAATAAATAAAACTCCATACAACCATCAGGTCAGCTGAAGTCAGCCTGTCCTTTGACATGTAGATAAAATTGATGCAAAAGTCCCTTGTCATGCATTGCTCAGGGATTCAGGAAAGAGCAGTGGATTCTCAGGGGTTGCTGTAGTAGACTTTTTTTTTCTTTTTTTAACTGCCCCTCTTTCCACCCAGCATTCATTCTCCTTTTCCTACAGCTCCTCATTGCTGTTTGTGGATTCACACGTGTTCAGGGCTCCTGATTCTGTCTCCAGCGGAAAACCACCACAGTGGGTAACACCTCTTAGGCGAAGCCGTCCAGTGTGTTCTGCCACCAAGGGCTGGGTGTGTGGCCTAGTCTGGTCTAATCAGAGAGAATCTCTGGGCTTTTGTTTGGATATCTGAACCAGAAGGCCTGTCTTGTGTTCCAGATGATACGGCTAATGATGTGGTGTGAGGTCTGGGGCAGTTACAGCCCTCGCTATCCTGGGAGAAGCCAGTCTCAGCCAAAGGGATGCTCAGATTGAAAGGGAGTCAAGAGCCTCAGGGAGAGATGTAGCTCTCCTGAAGTTATAAACCATGAGATCAAGCCAGACCTGAAGCTTACCCACTCTGAACTTTCTAGTTTGGTGAGCCACCAAATTCCCTTTGTTACTCAAGAAAGTCAGTCTAGTTTTGCATTTCTTGCATGATAACAGATCGTAGTTTACATGCTGTCACTCATTCAGGCTCTGCCTGAACTCATGACAACTCACTTCCCATGGTTCTTTGGTCTGCTCAGATGTGGCATTAAGCTCTTCATTCTCCCGAAAAAAAAAGAAAATCTCTCACACAAGGGTTTGTGTGCATAGCAGAGTTTGCTGCAGGTTTGGGAATCAGAGTATATGCAGTGCAGGGAAAAACAGCAGTGGCAACAACATATTAAAGAAAATATTGAATGTTAGCTATTCTTGCTCGTAAGAGTCTCTCTGATTCACCTCATGGGGTATGATGGGGAATTTCTCACCCACTCCCACGCTCTCAGGCTCCTTGCCCTTCCTTTCTGTTCTTCCTGACCTATAATTTAATTTTATTTAGCTCTGTCTATGTTATCTTGTTTTCTTCTACCTTGCCCTTAGACATTCCTGGCTAAGCAGTTCATCAAATATTTTCCTGAAGAAATAAAATTCCCTCCCTAAAAGGATAATCCTTTTAGAATTTGGAATAGTGGGGCTAGATGATTACGCTATTATACACATTAGGTTCTGTTTCATGAGTGTCATTTTTTTTTCTTTTTTGGTTTAGTACTTCAACTATAGTTTTATAATCAAATGGCTGTTTCAGAAGCATACATTGTATTTTTTATGCTCTGCATGGATCTGTCTATTTGACCTGGGGATTTGGCAGATACAAAATGTTGTAACTGGAAAGGGTATTAAAAGCCCAACACCTTTGTTCAGGCACAATGCAGTAAAGGCGTGAGTGGTAGAGATGGTAGAGGAACCAGACAGTTCTGTTCCTTTGGGCTCGACTTTGAGGCATGTGACAGTCACTAGGGACACTCCTGAATTACTGAACAAACGGTTGATACTGATCACACATTTGATTCGGCATAAAACTTTTAAAGACTCTACTTTAATGATTTTTACAACACTCCCGTCCAGGAGATATTGCATATCTCAGTTCACCCATATATAAAATTATTGTTTTGGGTGGGTTCATCTCTAAGAAACTTTGCATCCATAAAAGTCAAAATACTGCAATCAGTGTCCTCATTTGTAAAATCAAGATAAAAAAAAAATCTGCCTTCTAGGGCCGATGTGAGGATGAAATGTGTTTATATGTATATGTATATGTATACGTGTGTGTGTGTGTGTGTGTGTGTGTGTGTGTGTACGGAGTGCTTAGGAGAGTATGTGGCATATAGTCAATACTCTAGTATGTCTATAGTTCTCAAACGTTTTGGTCTTAGGATCTCTTTACACTATAATGAAATTATTTAGCACCCGAAAATGCTTCTGTGTTGTGGGTTAAATTTATCAATATTTACTACATTAGAAATCAAAACCAAGAAGCCTTTAATAATATTTATGAAGTCATTTAAAGTAGTTATATAATAACATAATTTTTACATGAAAAATAACCATATTTCCCCCCAAACAAAATAATTAGTTAGAAAGTGACACTGTTCTACATTTTTGCAAATCTTGGTAATGTCTGACTTACTAGAAGATACTTGGAACCATACCTGCTTCTGCATTCAATCTGCTCTGAAATCACACGTCAGGAAGCTTTGGGAAAGTCCGTTATACTCTCCACAGAAACCGAAAGTGGAAAGAAAAATCTCATTTTAACATTATTTTGAACAAATTCTGACCTCATGGACCCCCTAAAAGGGTCTCAGGAACCCTCAGGAGTCCTCAAATTAAACTGTACCTTGAGAACCACTCCTGTATTTCCTGTTATT
This sequence comes from Halichoerus grypus, assembly GCF_964656455.1. Taxonomy (NCBI): domain Eukaryota; kingdom Metazoa; phylum Chordata; class Mammalia; order Carnivora; family Phocidae; genus Halichoerus; species Halichoerus grypus. The sequence continues at coordinate 14,002,890 of NC_135723.1, read as the reverse complement.
ATTGTTACGATTACTGGTGCTAATGATGACAGAAAAAAAAAAAAGGATAGAAATTAATGTTCCAAAGTTAGAGCTGTGAATTGTGAAGTTCTCTTCATTAAGAACACTTGGTTCCATGCAGACACTCATTTAGAAACGCTTGTCTTTAAAAGACAGGAACGCGTTTAGGTCGAAGTGCTGTCAACCTATTGATATGAGGAATAAAAAGACAGTGGTATTTAGCTTTTTCAGGCATGTGGAACTATAGCCGTGAAATAAAGAGGGAAAAGTCTCCCCGGCGAACTGTAAGGAGACAGAGGCTGCGTCTATACCGCCGTGGAGAATTTTCAGGAGAAGTTACGTGTTAGCGTTTGGGCTCAGGCTCCAACGCCGCGGATGTTACGGTGAGACCCAGGAGCCTTCCAAAGCCTTTTTCCGAGGATGTGCAGGCCGAAGAAATATATTCTGGAAGAACAAAATGCCCTACCGTAACCACAGCACTTCATGAAAGGGGCAAATGGAAATTAAGGGACAATTGGCTACTTGTGCCGGCTTTTTCTGTTTGCAGCCAGGATATGGTCTCCTGGTAGAAAAGATGACGAAGTCTGAGGTGTGATCGTGCATTAGTATGTTCACAGGCCCAGAGTCAACAGGCTCTTGGACTCTCAGCTAGTCATTTGAAAGGTAAAATCTTGTCACTGTCTCTCGGGGGAAAAGCAGTACTCCCAGTTCACGTAGTAGATGAAAACTACATAACAGGTCCTCAAGGTCAATAGCACCTGGCTCAGCATTGCCAAGCCGCTCCCAAATCTGCAGTCCTGGGTCATGGTGTGCTAGCGTGTCCCTCCTCCCACTCTTCTCTTTTAAAAATAATCATTCTGCTTTGGGTCCTTTTCTTGTGCTCCATTTCCCTAGAAATGTGAAAGTGACAATGAACGATCCCAGGGTGCAGATTAGTTATAACTGTTCAGGGGCCTGTGGAAGTAAAATCTGGCTCATGTTGCTTAAGGAAACGAACTGATGGCAATTGAAAAGACCGTTCGAGAGAAATGATCTACAAAACTTGGAAGCATAGGCAAAAATGTGGTATTGAGGGGGTATTGCGAAGGGAGACAGTGACGGATCATTCCAGAAACTGATGGTGCCCAGTGAAATCCCAGAAAAAAACAGACCATGAAGAAAGAGGGCAGGAGACATGTCCAACAGTTGCGAACTGAAGACTGCAAGGAGCCTTGACTATATTCTATGTCCCCTGTCAAGCCGAGAAGCCTTGACTATATTCTATGCCCCCCGTACTGTCTCCTGTCCACCTGTTATCCAGTTCCTACATCAGCCTTGAAGTCATGTGACCGCAGCATGGTGGGCATACTCTAGGGAATGCTCTGCCATGATTCATATTTTAGGTAGAAGACTGAAGTCATGAGGACACATAAAAAGAATGGGGGGGGTGAGAGATCTGGGGGAAAATATAAACAAACGAGCTGGAGGGAGGGTGAGATTCATCTTTTCGAGACCAGCAAGCAGAAGAATGAAAAGCAAAGAGTAGTAGAGAAATGAGAAAATGAAACTGGAACAAAGGAATGAACAATACACATGAGAAAGAACAGATTTTAACAGAGAAAAAGAACAGGAATATAGAATTGAAGTAACCCCACGTGTTGTGATAGCATGAGTGGAAATGTACTAAGTCCAATCGGAGTTGATTCCTCTTGGTGACTTTTGTTGAAACTTTTGTTCTTTTGGTTCTTGGTGCCATGATGTGGTGCTCAGCGACATCATCTCTTCTCACCTTAAACATTGCCAAGGATTTCTTGAATGACAGAGATGACCAACACCTCCACTGTCTCTTGGTCCCCTGTGTAGCATTGGTCTCTCAGTATCCTTTGTGGTTTGAGGATTAAGAAATTAAGGGCATCCTATGCTGAGAAGCTGGGGACTTGGTCTGATTTGTGGTGATCGGTTGCTTCTTATATTCAAGATCATCAGCTTGAGAAAGGGCAGGTATGTCTAAGCTGTGAGGCAAGGAGAGAGCCTTGAAGGGTTGGGAAAAGCACCATATTTGGTGATGGGAAAAGCACCATATTTGGTGATGGGAAGGACGAATATTTCACTTAATCAATTTTCCTTGCTAAATTCTATTATGGAAGTAGGAGTGAAAATTAGTAGAGATACTTCTTGCCCTTCTCCATTGGTTTTTCATTGCTCTAACCTTCAAAGTGGTGGCCACCCACACTGATGGAGGAACAGGAGCTTTTGTGATGCTTTTCCCTTTGCCCTAAATAGAAGATTCCTTCTGTTTATATCATAGTCAAAATCCTTCCACCCATCTTCCTCCGTTCCCCAGCAGAATTCATCTTTCCTGCCCCTCTAGAGTCTTCCCATATGGGAAAACAATTAACATTTCCAGGGTACCTTACAAAGTATAACTCAATAGTTCTTACAAAATATATCTCCCCAAATTCTGACAGTACCATTGAGGGGTTAGAAGATGAGAAACTTGGGGTGCCTGGGTGGCTCAGTTGGTTAAATGTCTGACTTTCAGCTCAGGTCATGATCTCAGGGTCCTGGGATCGAGCCCCACATTGGGCTCCCTGCTCAGTGGGGACTCTGCTTCTCCCTCTCCCTGCTCTTGTGCTCTCGCTTGCTCTCTCTCTCTTCCTCTCAAATAAATAAATAAAATCTTAAAAAAAGAAAAAAAGAAGATGAGAAATTCAGGACACAGAGAAGTTGCCAGTTTCCTGAGGCCATGCCTAGTCAGAGGTAAGGGAAAGAGCAGATCCTAACCCAAGCCTGTATATCATGGTACCTAAAAATATAAGCATCTTTCACCAGAGAAAATAGAACAATCCTCTCAGATAAATCTTTTATGCATTCAGTTTATTTTTTTAAAAAGCAATCTATGCTGAATTTAAGTCATTTTTATGTGTCTGTGTTTCCCACTAGATTATAAACCTTTAAATGTCAGGAAGTAGGTCTTAATCAAGTCTCTGTTGTACCCAGAAAACCTATCAGGAGATCCTAACTCACAATAAATATGTAAGTTGTTAGTTGGATAATTCAAAACTACCTCTGTGTTTTTTACTGGTACATCCTTCTTGCCATTGCCATGCTAGACCTAGAAACCAGTCCCTCCCATTTTATTTGGGCAGGGGCTTAGGGTCCCAACCAAACTTTCATGCCAAAGGAGATGCCTTAATTCATGCCATCTAAAGACTCTTCATTATGAAGACTGGTTCTTAAGAGAATGGTTCTGATCATCAATTTTACCTTGGTTTCCTGGTAGGAAGATTTTAGTCAACTGAATAATCCCAGAACCACCAACTCATTTCAAATCAGTCTAATGCAAGGGTCAAGAACCTTGATTTTCTCTCAGAGGACCCTTCCCTGCTACTCTCTGGTCATGGGCAAGTTGTTGTTATATCTCTTAGACTCCTAGATTTTTCATCCAAAAAAGGGGGGGGATCATCATTCTTACCCTGAGGATTGTAGTGAAAATAAGTCTCAAACCAAAATGATGATCCCTATTGCCCTTCCTCAACCTGGTCTTCCTCTTGCTCCCCTTGCTTGGTGAGTGACCTCACTAGCTGCATGTTTGTGCAAACCAGAAAGAACCTCCCTCTCCTTCAAGTTCCCCTGTCAACCAGCCACCAGGTTCTGTGAATGGCATGTCTTGTCTTGAAATCGTCCCCTGCACGACCAGCACCACCCCCCATAGCTAAGTGGGCTCACCAAATCCACTTTTTCACCCACCTCTTCAACACACACTCCTAACTTTACACCATATAACCAGAGACATCGTTCAAAAATTTAAGTGTGAGGGGCGCCTGAATGGCTCAGTGGGTTAAGCATTTGCCTTTGGCTCAGGTCATGATCCCAGAGTCCTGGGATGGAGCCCCCATCCCCCGCCCCCAACAGGCTCCCCGCTCAGGGGGGAGTCTGCTTCTCCCTCTGCCCCTCCCCTGCTCATACTCTCTCCCTCTCTCACTCTCTTTCAAAGAAATAAAATCTTCTAAAAAATTTTAAGTGTGAGACTACATGCTTATTCTGAGAGCTCCTAGCTAAGGTAAAGGATCTTTGATACAATCTAAGAGACCAGGTGCGCTCTGTTCTTTCCCTCCAGCCTTGCGGTCTGTGCTTTCTTTGAGCTCCTCCAATTAGCCATACACCTCCCCACCTTTTGCACATTTCTGTTTTGGAGAATGTTTATCCCCATAATCCCTTTCCCCTTTTCTCCTACCATTTTCCAGTTCTAGTTGATTTCAAGTCAATTGCTCGGGGAAGTTTTGCTAATTTACCTTTGCTCACGTACACACCCAAGACTAGGTCAATTCCTTTGATATAGGTTCTCATATTACTCTTTTCCTTTCCTCTATAGCTTTAAGAATGGTTTAACATTTTACATTTCTGTGATTATTCCACAAATATCTGGCCAAACTACTCCAATATAAGACCCCTGAAGAACTATGTCAGTATTGCTGTACCTCCAGTGCTTAATACAGTACCTAGCACGTAGTACAGTCTCCAAAAATACTTGAATGAGTCTGTACTTTGTATATGGTAGCCATTACTCTGAATGTTACCAGACTCCCGAGTTTCTTAGAAGAGCTCCATCTTCAGATTCAGAGCAAGTTCAAACCATGGCCCTGTTCATCTCGAGCAGCTATCCTTTCCGTGTGTCTCGTCTGTAAAATGGGAATACGTGTACCTGCCTTCCCGAGTTGTCACGAGGATTTAGTGAGCTAATGTGGTGTCAAGTGTCTCACACCGTGCTTGGCAGGGGGCTCCAGCCGTAACCACCAGTAATGACTGTCATTAATATAGGCCAGATGGTCATGTAAATAACCCGAGTGCCGGCCTACAGTTGTCCCTTTGCCGACCCTGACCACTCCAACTCGCAGGGTGGGGCTTCCCGGGGGTCTGCGGCCTCACCCGGCAACCTGCCCCCTCCACGCCCCTCCGGGGGATCTCTGCGGGAGGTGGCGCCTGCGGCCCACACCCGGCCGGCGCCCCGAGGCTGCCGGGCGGCGGCGCAACCCCAAGCTGGGCTCCCGCGGGGGCGCGGGGGGCCCGGGCGGCGGGTGCCGGCCGCTCGGCGCGCCCCTCCTCCCAACTTTCCCTGGTCCCGCCACTCTCCGCGTCTGTGCGGGGTGCGCCCGCGCCAGCGATCGCATCGTCCCCCACTCCCACCTTACCGCCCCCGCCCCCCCGCGAGCCCGCAGGCCTCGTGCAAGTTTGGCCCGGCTCTTGCCGCTGCCCACCGCGGCCCGGGCCCGGCTGTCCCGGCTCGGCTGCCCCTGCCTCCCCTCCCCGGCAGAAACCCCCCGGTAGGTCTGTGCTTCCAGGGGCACGGACCGACCCGGTTTCCGCGGGAGTAGGGAGCTGTGCATTTTAATCATGTTAGGAGGACCTTTCCAGTCGTCAGTTCCCAGGAGGGCTATCCCGTTGGTGACGGTTTCATTCTGTTTGGGGATCTGACTTGAGAGAGAGAGAGAGAGAGAGAGAGAGAGAGAGAGAGAGAGAGAGTGTGTGTGTGTGTGTGTGTGTGTGTGTGTGTGTGTGTGTTTATCTTTACTTTGTGGGGCAACTCTTAATGAGAAGTCTATGAGACCTTAACCCTGCACTCTTTCCTGCTAAAGCTGTCTTTAGAAATGTTGGGAAAAAACGTTTTTCCTTACTTGAAGTCCCTTTTAATTAATTTTTGAGCGATGATATAATACAATGCTATAGTATACGTAATGGTATATAGTCTGTATTAAACCTTTCTCAAAACTTTTCTACCTCTCAAGCTTGATGTTCGTTTTGAACCTTGAAAATACCAGGAAGTTTTCCTGCCCAGTTTTTTTTTGACAAGTCAGAAAGAGTATGCCAACCGATGAACGTAAGTTTCAAGAGCGGACACGTGTAAACGTTAATAACTTCACAAAGGCACCAAACTAATAGTTATTCTGTGTGGCTTTGGATTCCAAAGGGCAACTGGGCAATGTCTGTCAGGTTGTGTAGGAAATCAGGTTGTGATCTCAATCCTGAAAGGGTTAAAAAGCTCATAGTTATGAGCACCCTTACAGTAGCTGACCCATAATCCATTAACAATCTATCCTCAAGTGTGTGGGATCAAATAGCTTAAATTAAATGAAAAAAAGTTGAAGTCTTTGTCAGCACCTTACATCAGTTTAGATGAGCTGCAAGTAAATCATTTCCTAACCTTTTAGAAATGAAAAGTTTAGTGACTACTATTTACACGCTTTGAATATTTTATATTTGAGTGGTCATCACAGTTTACACAAATGATTGTATATATCCACTTCCAATCAACAAATATCAGGGTATCTGTGTTCTGCGACGGTTAGCATTTCAAGCTTTTCTGTAAAGGTGATGTTATATAAAACTGCAAAGATGACTGCGTCTTGTCCAAAGGTCATTTAGAGAATCTGAAAATAAAATCATTAGGGACAGCTTCGCAGAAGTAGGGTGATGACTTATAATTGAAAAGAATTTATGTGGTGGTGTAGAAATCAAAGCCTCAATGATCACATGAAATAGTTAATTTTGTTTTGGTTTTTGTTTTAAACACTGGTTTCTAGAGCATTGAAAAAAAATCCTCAGAGGTTTGTTAAACCTTTAGCGGAAGATTACAGCCAATGTTTTGTCTTTGGTGAAGAGCTGTTTGTCTCACTTTATTTACTTGGTATTGGATATTTGTCAATGTCATTTCATATCTACAGAAAATTCTTACGCTCTATGGAGGTAGTGAATATGTGTGTGCGTGTCTGCCGGAGGTCACATGACGGTTTCATCCTATTTGGTGGAGCAGCTTGACTTTTTTTCCCCTTGCTTTTGGTGATGGTTGTGAGTGCACAAGTTGATTGACAGATGCATGCCAGAAACCCCCATTCTCCTTTTCAAAGACAACATACGATGGATTGCGATCTCTCAGCTCAGCAGGATACGGGGACCATGCAAGCTGTAATTGGTCAGGTATGGAGTCAGCCATTTCTCAACTCCCCCTTTTTTTTTCCACAAGGGTCTCACCATATGATTCACATAATTCATATTTACAGTACCATCTTTCTATCTGTATCTCCAGCGACCTGCCAGGGTAGGGCTGAAAGTGCGGGAGGCAAAAGGCACCCAGTAAATCTAGCCAGGGAACCTCAGCCTCAAACTTCCACGCGAGGCTTCACAACAAAAATTAAAACAACAACAGAGGAAAAAAAAAAAAAATCCAAGGGCAGATCTAATTTAGAATTTGGCCTGGATGTTTAAAAAAGAAAAAAAAATCTATGTCTCAGGATTTATTTTCTGTGGAGATGGTGAGCTCTGGAAGGAAGTGTGAGGAGAGAATAAAGTGCTATGTTTCCTAGGTAGTAGTTAAAATTGTTCTGTTCCATATTTTTATTTGGGCTGTATTCTCTCTGCCTCTCTCCCTCTCTGTGTGGAAAATGGAAATAGAGCAATACACGTGCCTTTACTTCTAACCCAGATAATGTGTGATTGAGCCTGGTAAATGTAGTAGTGGTCTTGGACGCTGCAGAGGGGCAGGCAGCAAATTAAACACCGCCACACTCTGAAGGGTCCAGGTGGTCTGCTCGGCTTCCTAATGCAATCCAGCACCAGAGCCATAATAAACAGCTCTATTTAGTGCCTCCTCCCTGGATCCAGGGAGGTGAACTGGTCTGGGGTTGCTGTGATGAAATGCCAGAAGAATCTCTCTCTGAGGCCTCACAAGCTGATTTTTAGAGCTTCGCTGTTCTGTCGTCTTTGTCTTCCAAATGGGTCAGTGAGTCTTGATCTTTCTGGTTCGGGCGCTTTCTGTGAAATCGGGACTTCATGTTTGTGTGTAAATGTTTTGCGTCGGAAGCTCAATCAGGAGAGGAAGGGGATTGTTGTATTTTCATTTGCCTTCCAATAACTGAATGGTAGTGCCCTGCTGCAAGGGAAGGGTGATTTTTCTATGCTGGGGGTGGGGTGAGGAAAATGAGAACATATGTGGCTTCTTTCTTTCTTTTCTCCTTCTGGTAATGTATTTTTGATCCAGTTTTTTTCTAAGTTATCCAGCCTTACTTATGAACTGTTACCTCATCAGTCTGAATGTGGTTACGAATATTGATAAACTCCTGAAAGTTTTTTTTTTTTTTTTTGCACACTTTCCAATCAAGACAAGCTGCCAAGGGGATGATGTGAAATTTGTTTGCTGTATGTTAATAGCATGGTGGAAAATATACCGATTTACTCTGTTTTCAACCAAATTATAGCAAAGCACTTTTGGGTTCTCAAGGCACATGGTTTATTAATACCAGCATGCTTCATAATGTATTTTTAGATGGGAAATGTCAGATACATAATACCATGTTTCCACAGGCTCACGCTATTTTAAAAGCAGTAGATACCTGCTTCGGTGGAACAATATTTTTTAAAAACTTCCAAGTTGGTTTTTGTTATACAGACAGATAAAAAGTGAAGTCTCTGGGCATACATTTGGCAGGAGAAAATATGTAAAGACTAATTTTATATACTGTTAATACCCACTTCAGTGTAGGTGTTCACTGATGAGCAAGTAAGTATATCAAATTTAACTAAAATAATCGTGGCATATAGGATTAAATAAATAACCTGTTAAAGACGACCTTTTCGTAGATAAATAAAACTCAGGCTTCTGCAGATATTACAGAGTAGAGGATATTAAATTAGTTGTTAATAAAAACAACAGATGAGGTAAATTAGATAAAAATATTTATCAAGCATATCTAAGAGTTTGCTAGGAATAATAAAACCTCTCATGGTCATACGTACTCTAACAGTTTTGTCCTGTTTAATAAAACTTTTCTCAGGTTGCAAACACGTTCTGTCACCCATATGTCATGGTATGGTCATAATCCTGTGCAAAATTACTGTATTTCAGTCCCAGAAAAGAAATAAGATTTCCTTTCATGTATATTTCCCTAGTTGGGAAAAGAACCTTGGTTTAAAAAAGAGAGATATTTCTAATCCATTAATCAATACTGTTTATTGGAAATAATTGCAAAGGTATATACTTTTAAAAGGTTCAACTATGTTCTTTAAAAAAGGAAACTGGGATACATTTTACAGATATCAGATTTAAGCTTCTAGTTTGTCAGGAGTTAAAATTGGTTGTTACTATTACATAACCTGGTATTTGGTACGTACTCTAATTTTTAGAGACTCAGTATGTCCAGGAATTATACATGTTAATGACTTGTCACAAATACTCTCTAAATCGTTGCATCAAAGTAGCCACGTGTTTTCTGAAGATTTCATTTCTCATAAATTATTTGCTTAAAAAAACCTCAGATACTTTTGTCAAGCTGGGAAATTATAAAAGCAGTTGTTCTGAAGGGTACACAAATTGCCTGTATTAAAAATGTACAAGCGGGCGCCTGGGTGGCTCAGTTGGTTAAGCGACTGCCTTCAGCTCAGGTCATGATCCTGGAGTCCCGGGATCGAGTCCCGCATCGGGCTCCCTGCTCGGCAGGGAGTCTGCTTCTCCCTCTGACCCTCCTCCCTCTCATGCTCTCTGTCTCTCATTCTCTCTCTCTCAAATAAATAAATAAAATCTTTAAAAAAAAAAAAAAAAGTCACTTATTAAAAAAAAAAAAAAAAATGTACAAGCTACAATGCTTACTTCTTCTGAAACTGAAACACTAGTATGCAAAAGAAAAGAAAAATGGCATACTGCCCCATCTGCTTATCATAAAAGTCAGAAAACCTAAATTGAGCCCCTATCTGTAGATAAAAAAGGAAGATGGCATAGGTATTTGAAATGATTTCCTTTTAATTGTTATAGCACAGGTAAAAATATTTACCCAAATGACTACTTCTAACGATGAGAATGTGACAATAATCTTTGCTGCTTTTCAGTCAATCATAATAAAAAATGTTTTTTTTTTTTCAGCTGTTGATTTCAGTATCGTGTTATACCTACTCAGCAGGTGTGAACAGTCCCATCTGATCATGCAAATGTTAGTTTGCGTTCCTCCTCAAATACATATTGGAATAATAATTATTTCTGTCCTTTTGTTTTTTTCCTGTTCTTAGTTCTGTTCCTAAGTGGATTTGGGTTAGAGGAGCAGATAACCCATTTTCAATGATATTTTCCATTCAGAATACTGACGGATTCCCATGAAATACGATCTTTTAGGTTTTTCATTCATCTCTAGGATCAAATATCCAGTTGCTTCCACTGGAGGGGAAGAGTGGACTTCTCTGTGTTGCTGGCCATGATCCAGCTCGGGAGAGTATCCTGGTTCCATGGAGCAGATATTGCTCATAAATGTCTTTCCCCCAGGATTTTCTCTCCCCTGAGCAAGCAATCAAGCAGTCTAGTACTTAAGAACAAACTCCCTGCCTAAGATATTGAGATCAAGAAACTTGGTTCATTCATATAGTTCTTGGAAATCAGCTGGGTTTTTGATAGTTAACTGTAGCATGCTTCCTAACCCTTTGAACTCTAGGGTGGATTGTTGCCTTCTGATGATTTTTCAAATCGACCCCAACTATAAACAGTTAAGCAGTTCTGAGCCATGGGTTTGAATACCCTTTAAAAATGAAGACTCTCGCATTTCCACCTCTCATGGTCATTAAATGTTTACTGCATTTTTTCTTTTTTGCAGACCTGAGCTTGTGAGTGACAGATTAGTTCATCAGTATTACAGACCTCCTGGTTGTTTGTTTTTTTTTTTTTTCCCTCATCTCATGCAGAAGGGTCACCGTGTCCAATCCTCCTTCTGGCACTGCTGTCCCCAGAGGACCCTTGGCCAGCCTACCATCTTGATGTGCAGGCCTGAGGGTCTGGGCTGGCTGCACGCTTCCTTCTACTGGCTTCTGCAGATATTACAGAGTAGAGGATATTAAATTAGTTGTTAATAAAAACAACAGATGAGGTAAATTAGATAAAAATATTTATCAAGCATATCTAAGAGTTTGCTAGGAATGGGAGAGACACAGCTGGGCAAAAGTGCTCATGGGTCCACGTCCAGTGGACATGGCTAAGTGATCCGTGGAAGAGTGGAGAAACCAGGCTTAGTAGGATAGGAAGTGCATTCGAAAGCTTTTGCAATTTTCCTTATCAGTAAAATGGGTCTTCATTTTTTTTTTTTTTTTCCAAGGTAAATGTAGACAACCGACAGTGTTTGAAAGTGGAATGTTATTTGAGACAGGGCTCGAGTGTGTGTGCTGATGGCTCGGAGGCCAAGTGCCATAACTTGGTGCGTTTGGCTCAATAGGATCTCAGTGTGTGTTTTCTCGTATGAAGATTGTAAAACACAAAAATATTTCGTTGGTCTGGTAGTAAAACAATTGTGTATGTGGGTTTATTTATACCCTTCCTGTTCCCAAAAGTATTTAGCATGGCTCTAAGGACAGTGTGTTTAACCAGTACATACCCTGGCTGACGTGAAATGGAGGTGGTCCAGGGAGAGGGGACCCTGCTGGTGTGTAGGAAACACAGTTGCCTATTGTCCTCAGTCCATTTCGACTGATTTTCATGCCCTTTATATAAAAATTAAACTTGAGGGCTAACCTAACCCTGTTTTACCCATGTCAAGCATAATTCGCATGTGTTCTGAAAACTCATTTTTGGAATTGTGAATGCCCTTTCCTTACGAAACCAACATATCACTTCAACGAATTTATATACTTGAGGGCTGTGAAATTGTTGTTTGGATTTAATAGAGAATACTTCTTTTCAGTGTATTATAAGTGAAGAGTATACTAGAAAAATACAAATTAATTAAGGATTATTCTTTCTGAATACAAAATGGTGCTAGTATCCCTTTTGTAAGGAATCAAATCGGTACTGTATATTTCCAATTGAGTCAATACTCCACTTAGACTTAGAGGAGAGTTGGCGTTAGCTTTTTATAGTCTTTGGACGGACTCAATTTTTATTACCTTTAAAATATTTTAAAATTGAAGTTCAGGGTGTCACCTCAGTCATGTTTAAATTGTAAAGCCAATTTTGTCCATTAAACGAACAATGTCTCAATATAGTAATGATACTATACAATAATGTCGATAATAATACTCACCCCGCACAGGAAAGTTGGTCTTGAAATCACGCTTTCTTTTCTATTTCTAAGATCACTGAATGAGACTCTCTCTATCCGAGTATAGATTTCCGTGGTTAAGAATCTAAAGCTTTTGGATTCATGTCTCTAGAATATGGAGAGAGGTTGCTGGAACACAGAAATAGAATACTTATGAAAGAAAGTTTGAATGTAATATGTTTTCTGTGTATCAAATCTTTAGTACTTGCTGGGGAGGTGAGTGAAAGAAGGCATCCTTCCGTTCACAGTCACTTTGCCATGTAAACTGCATTTTCGCCACCAGTTGAAAGCATCTTTCTGTTTTCGTCTTTATGGTTTGTCAAAATTAGAACTTAATAATACGTCTGCAAATATTGAGAAGCTCCACCTTCCTTTGCATTGTGATATCACGTAAGCTGTTCCTTTTTTCTACCACTTGATTGAGTAAAAAGTAAGGTTGTGAAATACAGTGCAAATATCAAAGGATCAGACGTGAAGACAAAGAGGCAACAAGGTAAATACAAGGCCATCATTTTGAGCACTAACAGAAAATTTAAATGATATGACGTTGAAAATCATTTGTATTTTGGGGCCAAACTTTTACCTGGGACATAGTTAGTAGCTGTGTTCATTATGATGTCACACCTTCATTTATGTTCTTCCTTTTCTTCCTCCCTTCCTTTTTTGGGAGGACTGGGGGTGCTGAAACATATGCCCAAGAAAGTAAACTTCCAGGTCAAACCTCGTTCTGGGATTACATGTCAGTACTCTGTTGAGCCATGTTGTCTTGAGCTGGTCCAAAATTATAATCAAAATTTGTACCAGTGGTGCTTTTTTACACATTCTTCTGAAACTTAGGTTGAAGAAGGAGCTCTGAGAAGCTGTCATTCCATTTCACCATAATTCATTTTTTCTTTTCTAATATTTTCTTGCTCTTCCCAATTCTTCAGTGGGAGCCAGTGATGGTGAAAACTGCCTAATTTTTATCTGATGAATTCCTTCCTGGTTTGCCCTCTGTTTGTGTTATTTTCTTTACTCTACCTATAAAGCTATAAATGACCATATTATTATTTCAGGTCTACCACTTCTAAATATAAAACCATTGCATGTAAAGAGGAGCAAAATAATTGAAAACATTTCTGATTATACTAAAGGCAAGTCTCGAGGGTTTAAAACAGGTGTTTTTCAAGTTGGTTGGTTTCAGAAAATAGCTTTTTGTTTTATCACTAGCCTTAAAACCCCCATGATAGGAAGGACTCTTTCTTTAAAAGATGGAGATTAGCTGTTGATACTAGGTACTGATTCCGGGTGAACTGCAACTGTATTCCCTTCAGCCACATTTTTTCTAACCAGAAGCGCAAGAAAAAAAAATTGAAGATCCACAGAATATTCTAAATTTCACCTGTTTTCGGTGTCCCCCACCCCCACCCCCGCCCAGGGGCTGGATTATTTCAGTGGGAAGAGACGCCCATACAATTTCCAGCTCTTACATCCTAAGGTCAGAGATGCAAATAAATGTGTCCATGCCTCAAGTGAAGGAAAAGGAAATAGTAACTCAAACGCATTGCTCTGGTATTTTGCTCTCTTCCTTCACTGTCATTTCTGCCCTCAGCTTTTCCTCTCTTCCCCACTGTAATCCAGAGTCAGTTTGATGAGTAATAAGTGAAAAGTGAATCCTTGTGGGCTGCCCAGGCAGCAAAGGGCATGAGAGAGAGAGAGAGAGAGAGAGAGGCAAGACCCGAAGCAAAACAAAGCAGACGCGTAGCAGGAAACTCACCAACACGCCTGATTCCGTAGTTAGTATTTGTGTGAAGTTATTTTGTAAGCTGATTTCATCTCACCTAGCGATTTCAGATCACAGAACTAAGCAGCGAGACAATTACTTTAGGACAAGACAAATACAATTTTAAAACAAAGCCAAAAGGGGGGGGGGGAAGAAAAAGAAAGAAAAGCTTCCCAGTGCTTGTGCCATGGAACAGGAATTTTGAAATTAAGGAACACTTGATCTTGGGAGCTTTCTGCAAGAGTTGAACCGGTGTTTAGGTGCTGGGGAATAGCAGCCTTATGCACATAGGTGTTTTGTGTGGTTAATAAGATGTTGACTCTGCATAGTTGACAACTTTGATTTTTCAGGACTAATGAGAAAATAGTTGAAGAAGAAAACATCTGTGTCTGGCACCTAAACCCTTAAACAGAAACAGATCTACTTTACAAAGATTAAATACTTGTTAAATGGTGTTTTTTCGCATCGATCAGAACTCAGACAAACTCCTCTTACAAAGAACAAAGTGCACCATTTATAGAGAGGTTGGCTTTCTGTGCAGAATTCATGCACGGGTTTTTTTTTTTTTTTTTTTTAAAGTAGAGGCAAATCACCAACAGAGAAGCATGGATATCAGAAACCCTAATTGGTATGGAAGGTATGTGGGGGGAAAAAAGTAGATATTTCTTGGATTGTCAGTTGTATTCTTTCAAAATTGGACGCCAGCGTGGGCGAGAATGGGGCCAGGTACACAGTCCTGGGCTCCGGCAATCCAAACCTGCTTCAGATAGAGCCAGTTAATTTGGTAAGCCTTAAATAATACTAGAAAACAAGGCTCTCTCAACCTTTTGGAGAAAAGGTTGAGAGTCGGGACAAATGTAAAACCCTGCTTAACGTGCGCGAATAAAGCCAAGAACATCAAGCTCATTTCACTTAGTGTCAGCCCTGATGATTCATCATTATGGTCAGAGCAAACTGTGGTCTCTGGGCTGAAACAATTTTATCCATTTTTTTCTTAAACAGAATGTTCCAGCTTGGATCTTATATCCTTAGGGTTACAATATTGAATTCTGAATCGGGAAACTTAATCTTGCAGCCAGATTTGACAAGATGCTGGTTGAACGGGAGGCAGAAGCGATTGTAGGATGAAATGCCCCAGGTCAGAATTTGGGAAAAGAGGAGATTTTGTGGAAATTTGGCTGTGTTGTAAGAACCCCAAATTTGAAAATTTCTCACTGCTCATATCAGCAGATGGTGTTCAAGGGTCTGAAAAGCACATCACTGGCTGTATTCATTTTCTCTGTTTCAAAGCTCTCTTTAACAGAGTTAATTTTTACACATTCTGAGGTGTATTTCTCAGTGTGTTACTAATGTTGCTAATGTAAAGACATTTGTAAGACTATTCAAAAGGTTTCTGGAAGCAAAGATGAACATTATTGCTCAAATCCAAGGCAGTTATACTGTGTTTCTTGGCGAAATGCTAATACCTGATTCAGGAACTAAAGTTTTTCTTTTTTGAAAACTTTTTCCATTTGTAAACAAACCTATGTGTAGATTTCCAGGGACTAAAGAATTTGGAGTAAAAATGAAAATGAGGCAGCCTAATTAGTGAAAACACACACACAGACACACACCCTGTAGACATTTTAGGAATACTTGCTTATTTAACCTCTAATAATATAAAAATATTTTAACTGTTTTCAATTTTAATACATGAAAAAATTATGGTAGGTGTTTATTTAAAATATTCTTCCTTTCACCTAAGTTGTTCAAGAGAATGGAAAAATACTTGCAACTTCTAGAAATCAGGATTACTGTTGAGTACATAGTTGATCACTATACTGTAAAAGGATGATTATTATGGTACTGGAATTACTATTACATGGGATGGTAATCGCCTTTCGAAAACAAGGGTGCTTTGTTTTGCAATGTACTTCCATTTTATAGCTACTTTCTATAAATGCTGAAACATATCAACCAGGATTGTTTTCTCTCTTTCTGCAATTATTTGTCAAATAGAAGTTAAATAGTTTAGGCAAGGAGTGGAGCATCTGAGTGAAACCTACAGAACATGAACACAATGTTACATGCAGATGATTGAGGCAAGTTACATAGTAGAATCCTAGGAGTCTTTTTAAATTTTTTATTAAACAAATTATAAGAGCAATGTGTGCTTATGACAAACAATTTCAACAACACAGGAGACTATAAAGTGAAAAGTAAAGTACCCCATCATTCCACCCCACAAATAACCATCATCAATAATTCATTATATCTTTCCAGAAATTGTCTATGCATGTGTAGGCACAGAAAATCTTCAGACAACTCAAGTAGATTCATACTATATACAGAGTTCTACAACTTCCACAGTTTAAAAACATACGTTGAGCATCTCATATTATTACGAATAGATTTCCATCTTTCTCCATCGTATTCCCTCATATGGATAGACACTGACCTATTTAACCAGTTCCTTTCTTTATTGAGATGTAACTGATATAACAGCATTATGTTAGTTTCAGGTGTATAATACAGTGATTCAATATCTGCATGTATTGCAAAATGATCATCCCAATACATGACCACTTCTCTCCTGATGAGCATCTACTTTTCAGAAGTAAGTTAGTCTCTGCAATAAGACTAACACATAGAGATGTTTCATTTCTCTTAGCATCGACAAATCCCAGAATCTTCTAACTGGGGTTTGCTTTACCAAAGGAATTCCTAAGTAGTGTCTCCTAAGAGAAGATGATGAGTAATGTTAGAGGTGAAGGTTAGCTTTATGCCCAAGAACACGTATTTATCATTTCTATATTGAATCCTCAAGCCAATGAAAATCCCAGTAAAGATCACAACATTGTGTTTAGTGATAAAGAAGAAAGACTAGGAGATAATGACATAATGAGCCAGTTCTCAATCAGATGCATTATGACTCAAAAACTGTTTGTTTCAAGCCACCAGTTAAGCTGAACAAAATGCATAACTTATTTTCTCACATGGGTCTCAGAGCTATTTATTAAGGTAATTGACAGAGATCTATGTTTCCAATGCATGATTCAGTTAGTATACCTAGATTAGTGAAAAAGAGACCAGAAGAAATTCACGGTAATGAATGCCAGTTAAATTCCTGTTTTCTATATTTCATATTGTCAGACTAATCCTTCAACCATGATTCATAGGTTAAATAATGCAGTCAGGAGAAGGGCCGGATCAAAACTAATCAAACATAGCCCTTGAATTCAGTTAATTTAGAGTTTTGGGGAAGGTGGACAAAACATAAGCTCCTTAAATATTTAAGAGAATGTGAAGAGTTATGTTTTACATTTCTTTTAGGATAGGTCTCTGCTCATTCATCTTAACCACATCACTTCCCATATACTAAGAAAACGAAGTGGGTAGTAATGATATCTTTATTTGTATAAGAGATAGGAGTGTGAGCTAACTGACATCTTTCACTGTCCAGATTCCCAGCACTGAGTTCATGGAGCTGCTGGTTGGGTGGGTCCATGCGTCCTCCTTCTCTCTTGTTCCCCACAGAGGGTGGGACAAGTAACCTGGATAGGAATCGATCATGCTTCATTTATGAGTTTAAAAGTAGCTGGCTCCCTCACGTGGAGCTCAAAACTGGCTCCCAAGAACAAATTGCAGAGCAAAGCTTGGGTCTTACTTCTCTCATCTAAAACCCACAGCTCTGAGAAGTTAGGTGCAAATCATCATTCCCATTTTATGGACATGGAAACTGGCTCAGAGAGGTTAGAGGTCGTCTTCGCAGCCTATTGCCAGTGAAGAAAAGAAGTGAGCTTCAAACCTAGAAATCCTTTCTAAGGGTTCGCTGTTTTCCTCTATGCCACTTCTTAACCCTGGTTGCCTTTTAAAACCACCTGGAGCAACCTTTGGAAAATCTATTGGTATGCAGGATCCATCCCCAGAAATTATTTTTTTTTAAGATTTATTTTATTTCTTTTTGGGGGGAGGGGCAGAGGGAAGGGGAGAGAGAGTGAGAGAGAGAATCTCAAGCAGACTCCCGGCTGTGTGTGGAACCCGATGTGGGGCTTGATCCCAGGACACCGAGATCATGACCTGAGACAAAATCAAGAGTTGGATGCTTATCCAACTGAGCTGCCCAGGTGCCCCATCCCCAGAAATTCTGATTCAATTTATCTGGGTAGGGCCTGGATATTGGTATTTTGAAGAAGCTTTACAGGTAATTTTAATGCACTCTATCACAGTGCCTCTTAAATTGAATGAATGCTATTTTAAATAATAAAATGAGATAATGAAGATTAAACCCTGTTACCCCCTCCTCCCATGCCTGCACACACACAATCATAAATCCATAGCAAAAGAATGGAGGGAGTTTAGTCTGGTATTCATTGTGTGTGTGTGTGTGTGTGTTTCAGTGGGAATCTTAAATCTTGTAAGCTGTGTTGAATATCTAAGTTAATGTTTAATAACATTTTTTATCCAGAAAAGAGCTAGATATTTAGTCATCTTAAAAATAACAATACTGATAATAATCTACCAATTAGTAAGCACTTACCAGGTGTTGGGAACGTTATAAGCATACTTTATCCCTCACGATATCTTTGTGAGGTAATTACTGTTATTATTTCCAGTTTACCAACTAGGTGACTGAGGAGGTGACACAAGGTCCCATGGACAGCAAGTGGCCAAACTGGAATTTGAACTAAGGATGTTGGAAGCCTTTCATCATACACAAAATCACAGAAATGAAACATGGCCCTACACATTACCTGTGGGAAGTATGATTCTTAGAATCATCTCTGGATGAAGGCAGATTTTATGACAGAAATGTCTCGTGTTTCTCCCCTCTCTCCACTGTCTCCCCTGCTCTTTCCTTTCTCCCTCCCTTTCTGTTTTCTCTTCCTCCTCCTCCTTTTCCTAAGAATCCATGTCTTAGTTGTTTTCTATACATGGGTTTTACTGTTGTTATCATTACCTGTTGTAATTGGGCTGTACCTGGTGGTCTTTTATAATATAGAGAACAACAGAATAAATGGAAGGGTGGAAGGGTAAGTCGGTGCTCTCTGGACGGCTTCCATTGAAACAGTTGCTGCTACTAAACAAGGGGTCACCCTGACCTCCCATTTTTTCTTGCTCTGGGAGATGTGCCTTCAGACACAACAGACCTTAAACCAAGTGACCAGTGGGCGCTGTTCTGTGTGTATGAGGAACAAAATTCCCATAGACGGTTTCAGGGAGGACTTGAAGGTTTTCAAAACAAATTGATATGATATGATGACACTATATTATATTATGTCATAAGTAAAATGTTATATAAATATGTAAAATAGAAAACAAGTTCACATTTTTTAATAGTCCTCACTATTTGAGATTGTCTGAGAAACTCTTGTTTTTATCTTTTAGCTGATTAATATTCTATCATCTATCTCTTTTTTAACTGATTAACATTCTTGCTTGCATTTGAAAGCGAGTTAAATTTATAAGATGACCTTGCTTTCTCTATTCATTCTTCATAAAAACTCAACTAAATTCTAGGGTGGCTCAGTTGGTTAAGCATCTAACTTCTTTTTTTTTTTTATAAAGATTTTATTCATTTATTTGAGAGAGAGAAAGTGAGAGAGAGCACAAGATGGGGGAGGGTCAGAGGGAGAAGCAGACCTGATGCGGGACTCGATCCCAGGACTCCAGGATCATAACCTGAGCCGAAGGCAGCCGCTTAACCGACTGAGCCACCCAGGCGCCCCAAGTGTCTAACTTCTGATCTCTGCTCAGGTCATGATCTCAGGGTTGTGAGATGAGGCCCGAGTTGGGCTCTGTGCTAAGGGTGGAGTCCGCTTAAGATTCTCTCCTTCCCTCTCCCTCTGCCCCTCCCCTTGCTTGCTCTCTCTCTCACAAAAAACAAGAACAAAAACAAAAACAAAAAAACAAAACCAAGAAAAACCCAACTCAACTAAATTCTAGCCAAATGTGCATTGGCACTTCTGAACTAATTTTTATAAACTAATTATAGTGCTGTAACTAAGATTATGGTGGTGGGAGATCAGTGATTCTCCCAAGGAGATGTTTCTTAACTCAAATTTTGGAAAACTTTTAATAATATTGTGGCATTTCTCCTATATCAATTCCTTTTTTTTTTTTTTGAAATTGAGGTAAATAAAGGGTATCTTCTAACCTGCTTAACTATTTTCAATTAAATTTCTTCCTGTCAAGCGGCATTTTCCACATTTGTTGCCCTGGAGGCAGTCATGGGGCTGGAAAGGAGAAATCTTTCCCTACCCAATAAAACATTAATTTTGTTTGCATTTGTGTGTTATGGATGTAGGACCAAGTAGAGTTTACTTTTAAATATCTCTTTAACCTTTACACGTAATGCAGTCAGGTTAGAACTCGCGGATATATGGTTAGTAGACAATAGGATGGTTTGGTGAAATGAATCACCATGATCTTCAACAAAGTACTCACTGCTTTGGAACACCAGAAGTGAACGGAACACTTGGTAAAGACAGTGCTTTTGCCTGGAGCTTGTAATCCCCTGTGGTATAACCCATCTTATACCCTGGCCCCCCACCTCTTCCAGACCTACACCCCTTCTCTCCCATGACCACTCTGCATCATGGGAAGGAGATATGGTCGTCGTTCTGACAGATAAGCTGAGTCTTGTGGCACCTCTGGCAGGGGCCCAGCCCTGGGAGACACTGGTGGTAGAAGTGAGGTGTATGCCCAGCAGCAGAGTCTATAAGGTGCTCTTGGCTCACTTTCTATCCAAGCCTCATTTTAATGCCACATAGAGGGGAGCATCATGTTTAATAAAAACTTCACTTCTTCGTCCAGTTCTTACACTGTAGATCACCCTTGGCTCTGTTAGTTAAATACAGGGACTTGTAGCGCTGCCTGAAAAGCAGCAACAAGAAGTTGGTCCAGGGTGATGTTTCCTCTTCTGTGCCAAATTCAGAGCACACCAGCCTGGTGGTTTGGCAGTCACCATGATATTGGTGACAAATGACCTTTTCTGCCTACCTAAGTTAGGCTAACCAAATCTGTCAGAGTTCTGAATGTCAAGATGGTGACGCCGCCAGGACATTTCCCTTCCTTGGACAGTGTCAGATAGAAGCCCTATTAATAATTCTCTTATTTTAACCCACAGATGCTGCTGCTCTTTGGCTCTCACTTTCTCTCCTATTTTTACCCCAGTGAACCTAGTTGCACATTCATCTGGCTGGGTAGGTTGATGGCCATGATTACAAATAAATACAAGGCAAATCAAATCTGACAATGGGACACACACAAAAAAGTGAGGGGTATGCTAGAATTCAAGAAGGTAGACGAGGATATGAGCTGAAAAGTTTGGACGGTTTCTCACCTATTCACACCTCTTGTCCTTCAATATTTCTTGAAAGGTTTTTTTTTTCCCTCTTTTCAGTTGGACCAAATTTTTATTAGAGAGTTCTAAAGGAAATCTCGAAGGCAAGGGACCATGCTGCCTCCTGGTTATTTGGTTAAAATCAGCTGGAAAAGTTGATAGCACATCACAGCACAGGGGCTCAACTTACGTTTCTGAGCAAATGAATAGAAGACTATATCCGTGACCCACTAGCCATTATTTAAGGTTGGGAAAAATTATGATTATATATTAATATAAAATAAATAGGTGCCTCATGTGCTCATTTCTTTTATTGGGGTTTTAATGGGCAGTAAATAAGATCCTTTCTTTAATTATCAAGTTTATTTTCCCTTTATTACTTACAGAGCTCATTGAAAAATGTGGCTTTGTATCGGCAGCTAGATGGGCCTGCTAATTGCTTACGACCCTATATTTTGATCTTGGGACAGCCCATCAAAAGAGAGTTTGAGTCTGACGAAAAGACCCATTTCCACAGGATTTCTGCCTCCTAAGGGGAGTGGTGTCAAGAGGGAAACAATCAAATTCTTTATGGATGTGGAGGACCATGAGTATCACACTCTTGTCACCCACCAACGTGATACAAAATTTCTCCTCTGCGGGGGTGAGAAGTCCATTCACATGAAAACACGAGGCCAGGGGATCAGCGTCCCCCCACCGCAACCTTTTTTTTTTTTTTTAAAGATTTTATTTATTTATTTGAGAGAGAATGAGATAGAGAGCATGAGAGGGGGGAGGGTCAGAGGGAGAAGCAGACTCCCCACTGAGCAGGGAGCCCGATGCGGGACTCGATCCTGGGACTCCAGGATCATGACCTGAGCCGAAGGCAGTCGCTTAACCAACTGAGCCACCCAGGCGCCCCCCCCCCACCGCAACCTTTTTCTGGGCAATTCTACGTGGTCTATTTTTGCAGGAAGTGGGTGATACTGGTATCTTATTGGAGTCTTTGTCAGACTGAGAATCCAAACGGAGGGGTTTGGATAAAATAAGGTCCTGGGATTTCTGTATTCTCACTTTAGATGGTGCAGAAATGACTCCTTATCTTTCCTCTGCTGCCCCTCCATCCCTATCGCTTTCTCTCTCTCCTTTTCTCCCTCTCTCCATTCCTCCCTCCCCCCTCCTTTCCTCCCTTCCTTCCATCTTTCTTTCTGTGAAATTGGCCCACAGTCACATTAGACGAATTGGAGTTGCTAGAGACGCTATAGGTTTGTCCTCTTTATAGTCACCATCTTACCCTCCCCTGCCCTCCACTTCCACAACTCTTAAGTCTTTCTGGAGGCAGCTGCTGGTATGTCTGGGCACTCGCTACCTGCTGTGGGACACTTCCTCCGCCACGGCTGTCTCTCTTCTTTCTAGAAGTAGAATGCGCTTCTCAAGCGGTTTTGAAGTCTTGAAGTCTTGAGTTGCCTTTGCTGTTTAGTTCCTTCCCAAAATTCCTTGCCTGGGAATTTTTGTGTGTGTGTTGTGCTACTAGTTTCATTTTAGAATATGGAAATGGACTTGAAAATTATTATTTTCCATTTTCATATTGCTGTCTAAAGGGAAAGTGGCTTCTTCACCCGCAATTTCTTTTTTTTTCTTAAAATTTTTTTTTTAAGATTTTATTTATTTATTTGACAGAGAGAGACAACGAGAGAAGGAACACAGCAGGGGGAGTGGGAGAGGGAGAAGCAGGCTTCCCGCTGAGCAGGGAGCCTGATGTGGGGCTCGATCCCAGGACGCTGGGATCATGACCTGAGCTGAAGGCAGACGCTTAATGACTGAGCCACCCAGGCGCCCCTTTTCTTAAAATTTTTAAATAGATTTGATTTATTTATTTGACAGAGGTAGAGAGATAGTGATAGTGGGAGCACAAGCAGGGGGAGGGGCAGAGGGAGAGAGACAAGCAGGCTCCCTTCTGAGCAAGGAACCCAACGTGGGACTTCATCCCAGGACCCCAGGATCATGACCTGAGCCGAAGGCAGGCGCTTAACCAACTGAGCGACCCAGGCGCCCCATTACCCACAATTTCTTATTCTTATTTCATATTGCGTTTAACTTAATCCCCATGAAATCCAGTGGATGCTTATTTTTGGCACATCTTAATGCTGAATCTTAAAAAATGAAGGAGGGATACAAGGTTTTACTTAGCAGACTTAAAAGACAAAGAGAGGGAGACAAACCATAAGAGATTCTTAATCATAGGAAACAAACTGAGGGTTTCTGGGGGTGGGGTGGATGGGGGGATGGGGTAACTGGGTGATGGACATTAAGGAGGGCACGTGATGTGATGAGCACTGGGTGTTATATGCAACTGATGAATCACGGAACTCTACCTCTGAAATTAATAATACACTGTTACGTTAATTAAAAAAAAGACAAAGAGGAATGAGGAAATGAGGGCATAGAATTTGTGTTTCAGAAGTTTATATTGACTGGCTGTTAAGTTGTATGTGGACCAAATAAGACATGACCAGAACAACACAACTAAGGGACAGCTCATAAATCTGATATCATCATTTTCAGAGGTTCCATGAAAATATTCTTCTATTTGTTTAGCGGTAAAAACAAATTTGTCTTAACACTTTGCCACCTCTAAACATGTTCCTTAGAATATTACTCTGGGTGGAAAGCTTGTATTACTCCTCACTTTAGCAGTGTTTTATGCAACACAAATCAATTGACTGTGAATAATTTTCATCTTTCCACAGTCTAGGATATGGATTATTCAAATCATGTTTTAAAACTTTTAATACAAAAAGCCACAGAAGGTCCTGTTAAGTTGGCAACTATATGTGTACTTAGAAATTGAAAAAGTTAATGTATAAGGAATGTAATGAATGAAGAGATTATTTGGGTACTTAGAAAACAAAAGCATGAATTTAGACTAGTTGATTCTTGAATAAAATTTTCCCAAATAATGCACGTACAGTTATGTTAATGAACTATTTTATAATTTATATTTCTGTGGGATGAGCAAATAGCAATATCTGAACATTTGACATTTAATTTTTTCTTGGTTTTCTGCTGAATTTTAAACATAATAGTGAAGAGAATATATATATGTATATATGTGTGTCTATGTATTCTTATTTTAATGAAAAAAGTATTGCTATTCTGCATATAAATTGAGGGAAAAGAAATATAGGCCTACTTAGGAGGAAAAAGAGTTTTGCCGATCATTAAAATAGTGTTGTTTGGATGAGTATCCTGCAGAAACAGTTACGAGTTTCGAGCTTCAAATTAGAATTCTGTAATGTTATAAAATATGAATGGTATCTAAAAAGAAAAACCATGAAAATGTCAGGAATAATGTCTAAGGGCAAAATGGGGACTTTTCAGGGGTTGCGGGTTTAGGCTTATAGTTCCGAAAACAAGCGAAAGGAAAGTCCGTCTAGCATCTCAAGTGAGACTGAAAAACACGGATATCTGAATTTCAGGATTTTACACACACACACACACACACACACACACACACGTATTCACGCACATATAAATCGATGGTCTTTCCATATAGAAAACCTTTACTTTGTTTTTCTCACAAGAGGTCAAAGCTTGTGAAACCTTCAGGTTTGATCTGTCAACGTGGAATAACATGGAACAGGTTGAATCGGGTGCTTGAGTTCATGTTTCAGAGCATCTGGCCTCTTAATACACAAGAGAAGCTAAATGCCCGCAGGGGCTTGAGCACCCCCTCCCCACCTTGGGTTGGGGGGGCGCAAAATTTAACTCCATTCATTCCTTGGTACCGTTTACTGCCCTTGGTAATATGCATCTTTTTTGTCTCTATAATGTGTCAGTATACTGGGCTGAACAAACGTTTTGTTTACCTGGAATTCAAAGTATCTGAGGCTAATAAGAGGGCAAACCCATCGATTATGTTAGTGCCAACTCTTCTTCGTTAGTCTCAGTTTTCCTTTCTTAGTTGAGATGTGGATAAATACGTCATCTCTGCCAAAAAGAATGGGAGCCCCGAGTTGCAGGAGCGCCCCCTGGAGGAGGGCAGGGAAGCAGCAACCCGGAAACGGGAAAGGCCCGCGGGCAGAAGCGGAGGGTCTGCAAGTAGGTGTGTGCTGTCCTGGGGGCGCAAGGACCGGCAGCTGGCGGGTTCCAGGGGAGGGGAGGGGGCAATGCAGAGGAGAATGAATTCTACACGACCCAGAGGACAAAGGGAAGGGAGTTTAAGCCAGGAGATGCAGTCCCCAGGACCAGGGTGCAGAGGGAGCATTTGGGCACAGAAACAAGATGGCGGTCTGATTATGAAGCTCAGGCTCGGGGACAGAGCAGGACTAGAAGGCTGACCTACAGGAGAGCTCTCTAGTGCCCATGACAGGGGTGGTTAAAGCCTCGGGGCAGGCCTGAGCGCGAGGCGCTGGTCAGTGGCTCTCTGGATAAGGAAGTGTGGTGAGGTCAGAGAAGCAGGCTGGCCTTGTCTTGTTTTCCCCTTTGCGCCATTTCCTCCCCTCTTTCTGTTTCCCATGTTGGCTCAGCCCCTCCTCAGTTCAGGCCTCCACTCTGCTCCCTGTTCCTTCAGTTCCTGGCCCAGTTCAACCCCCAGATAAGTGCTCACAACGTGCCATTTTGATCTCATCACTCCTCTGGTCAGGCTCCCCGCCCCACCACAGCCTCTGGCTACTGTGGCCAGATTTGTACCTTCCGCCTCGGACCCCAGCGTATTTTCCTGACTTCCAGCAGCCCCTGCCCCAGGCCAGTCTCCTCAGATCTCCTTATGGAACCTTCCAAAGGGATTCCCCACAGGAAATCCTTGGAAAGGAGCAAACTAGCACATATGTTACCCAGAATCCAAAGCCTAATTTTTGAATGACCTTCCCTATAGCTCACAGGGTAGCATCTTGATACCTTTGTGCCTCAATTATTTCTATTTAAAAAGGCATAGAAACCACGGAGTTGCTTCCCAGAGATTCCTTGGCATTTCACGACTGTGAATTTGTTCTGTGTCTTGAGGTATTACTAGAATTATACAAACCAGGACAATTTCATTAGAAAATTGCAACATTGGTCCCCAAGCGATTTTTTTTTCATACTCAAAAATACTAAAATATTATGGAAGAAGCTGACTGCCAAGAATGTCTCCTCTGGAACTCGTCTCTTTCAGTGGGGTATCTGTGTAGGATTTGTTTCTCCCACATCCTCAAAACGATATTGACAAGTGGTTAGGAGAGAGGGTTGGGATATGGGAATGCAAGCCTTGGAATACCAGCCCCATTAGCCTTTACACCTTGGACAACTTACTTGTCCTCTCTGGGCTTCAATTTCTCAAACGGTGAGGTGGGGGTGATGAAAAGGCCACCCCAGAGAGTCACTTGGAGGATTTAACAAGATTATTCATATGAATGAAGCGCAGTGCTTGGTGCACAGGAAAAACTACTGTGCCTTCCATGTTTTAATGATTGTCATCCATTGACTTCTTCCTGTCTGTTCTCTCTCTACTGGAATTTTCCTTGTAGGAGAAATGGAAGTGGCCCTCCACCTTTGCCTTTTGTGTGTGATATCGCTGACCACGCTTCCTGAAGCTCTTTAGCGACTTCACTTCCTTGACCCTAACGTAATACTCCTAGTTTTCTTACTCCTCTTCTATTTAACTTGCTGCTCACTTTGTCTCCTCTCCAAAAACAGGCATCCCTCAAGGTTGAATCCTGGGTTCTCTTCTGTTTTCTTCTATAGTCCCATCACCTTCAGTAACTTCGACTAGCATTTCTCTGCATATCTATTCTTGAATCCACTTCCAGCCCTGACCACCTTTGTGACTGTATCGACCTGGATACTGGGTTTCCCCCTAACCAGCATCATGTTGGAACCTAAACCCATCTTTCCAACAAAACCATTCCACCTACAAGAATTAATGATGAGCACTTATTAAACTCCTACTGTGTGCCAGACAATGTTCTTAACTTTACATTTATATCCGGCTCAGCAGAAGCAAATGGCAGAGTTGGGATTCAAACTCCAGTGGTCTGACTATGTTTGTACCTCTTGACCTGCTCATTTCTGCAGAGGATATCACAGCCTTCTCTTCACCTCGGTTCCTCCCTCTCCCTCACCTCCCACGTTTAATGAATGGACAGAGCTCACAGGATCTACCTGGGTTGGAAATCTCTGCCTATTCTTGCTTCCACCCTCTTTTTCAGACTTTTGTTCTTCTCACCTGGACTACTGAACTAACAACCGCCTTCCAGTCTGTCTGTTCCACATCAGTGGCCTTCAAACATTTATGCTTTCAAATAAATTTTACACGAAAGCCCTAAATGTAGAGCAAAGGTAGTGGAGCTCTGGCAGAAGTTGGGGGAGGAATCCCCACCTGCTCTGTGTTGACTTTGTCCCCCATGGTGGCTCCTGGTGCCTCAGTGGAAACTTTGGGGTATAAAATCCACTATTGAGCCAGCTGTTGGATCATTTTTTGATGACACAGCTCTGAGTATACTCTTCCCCATCTGGAACATTTGATGTGCCAACGACACTGTGATGGGATCATGGTAGCCCCACCCTGTTTTCCAGTTGTTTTTGTTCATTCACTGCTCCCACCGGGCTCTAAACTCTAGTCTAGAGGAACTAGACTGTTCCCTTTCCTCAAACATCTTTCTTCCATATCTTTCACTTTCCACCACAATTTCTGTTTATTGAAACGCTGACCATTTTTCTGAAACGACAGCTCCTTCAGGAAGCCTTTACCCATTGGCCTAACCATCTGAACCCTGAGAGCATGCTGTGCCTCCTTTTGGCCT